>NW_008705593.1:128638-153439 GCF_000186865.1 Aureococcus anophagefferens
CNAGGCGCGCGAGGCGCGTGAGGCGCCAGGTCCAGGCGACGGACGCGAAGGCGAAGCCCGCGCCGAGGCTCGCGAAGAGGAAGCCGTTGCCGAGCGCGCCCGCGACGCTGTTCGCCGTCGCGGGCGTCGACACGCGCGCGAAGACGAGGACGACGGCCGAGATGACGCTGAGGATGACCTGGCTCCACCAGGAGCACCAGCCCACGCGCCAGAGCGCGAGGGACCGCCGGTTCGCGGGCAGCGTCGCCGCCGCGATGGCCGGCGCCGACGCCATCTCCGACGCCGCGGCGTCGATGGCCTGGCCGAGGCCGCCGTCGTCCTTGGCCGCCGCGCGGAGGCGCGGCGCGTGGCGACGGTGTGCTGCTGGGACGACGAAGCCGCTCGCGGCGGCGAGGAGGCCGCAGACGAGGAGGCTGCGAGACGCCACCATCGTGACTGCCTCCGATTCTTGTGGTAATTCACCGCGCGCGCCGTCCGCGGGCAGCCGAACCGCGCCGTCGCAAAGCCGAGAGATGGAGCCATCCGGCGCGGACAACCCCGTGAACCGGGCCTACGAGCAGTGGCGCGCGCGGACGCCGACGGTGTGCCGCTGCTGCGCCCTGGGCCTCGCGGGCGCCTACGGCCTGTCCTGGGTCGCGGACCTCGGCGGCCTCCTCGCGACGACGCCGTTCTACGTCGTGCGGCGCTACCAGGTCTACCGCCTGCTCCTGTCGCCGCTCGTGGGCAACTCCCTCCTGGGCGCGCTCTTCGGCTGCCTCGCGGTCGGCGACGGCGTCGGCCCGCGCCTCGAGCAGAGCCTCGGGTCCGTGCGGCTGCTGTGGACGCTGGTCGCGGCGACGCTCGCCGTCAACGGCGCGTTCTGCGGTCTGGCCTACGCCGCGGCGGCGGCGGGCGCGCTCGACGCCGTGCTCTGGACCGGCGACGGCGCGTGGGCCGCCGTCCTCGCGCTCGTGACGCTCGAGTGCCTCTCGGCGCCCGAGGCGACGCGGCGGCTGCTGTGCCTGCCCGTCGCCGTGCCGCGCGTCTACTACCCGGCGGCGCTCCTGGGGCTCTTCTCCCTCTTCAACGGGGTCCAGCTCGACCTCGCGCTCGGTGTCGCGTACGGCTACGCGGACGACGCGGGCTACCTCGCTCTCTTGAAACCGTCGCCGCAGGCCGTCGCGCGCTGCGAGGCGTCGCCGTTGTTCGCGGCGCTCGCCGGCGACGCCCACTTCGTCGCCGCGCGCGCGGCGCTCGGCGCGGCCGCGTGGGTGCCGCTCGCGGACGACGCGGCCTGGGCCGACGCGGAGGCGGGCGAGCCGCGGCGGCCGAGCAGCTTCGGCGGCGTCGTCGAGTCCCTCCGGTCCGCCGTCATGCGCCGGCCCGCCCTCGCGCCGGGCGACGCGGCCTGGGGCGACGCGCCCGGCCGCGTGCTCGGCGACGCCGCGGGCCCGCCGCCGGCCGCGGCGATCCCGGCGGCCGCCGCCCACGACGGCGCCGCGGCGCCGGCGCGGACGTCCTCGGGCAACCGCGCGGCGCTCCTCGCGGCCGCGGAGCGGCGCGCGACCCACGCGGACACGTAAAGTTCAACGAACCGATGGAGCAGCTAGAGTTGCGTACCTCAGTCAGAGAAGCAGTACATATATCAGGAGCCACCCACGGACAAAAGATTCGAACCTCACGCCGAGGTGGGTGGGTGGGTCCGGAGGCCTGGTTTGGAAAATCTACAGTGTACTGATGGGTACTTGTAACGCGCGCGCGCGCGCGCGGTCATGACCCGCGGTGCCGCGGCTGACGGTCGCGCGGCGCCTCGGCGACGTGTCTTCACGCCGCTATCGTCGTCTCTGGGCAAGCGCCGCTTCTCGCCGCGGCGAGTCGAGCGGCGCGGGTGCCCGTTCTCATCGCAAAGTGGAGATTGGACCGCGCAGCTCCGCGACACGAGAGAGCGCGCGCGCGGAATCGCGCGCGCGTTGTGGCGATTTTGCGAGCGGCAACTTGAAGGCAACTAACGAAAAGGGAGGTCCCTGATTGGCCAGGAGGTGGGTGGGTGGGTGCCGGGCGCGCGATCGAAGAACCCGGCGTAGGGTACCCCAACTTTTATCCCGGGCCGCTCCTGCATATATATATATATACTGGTATGGCCGCCGTCGTCGTGGCGTCCCGCGAGGAGGGCGTCGTCGTGGCGTCCCGCGCCGAGGAGCCGCGGACGCTGGGCGCGCCGGCGCGCGCCGAGGAGATGGGCCAGGCGACGTCGACGTCGAGCGGCGCGGCGAGCTGGCGCTACGTCCAGGGCTCGTCGGCCCAGGGCGAGAACGCCCAGGGCGAGGCGGGCAAGTCCATCAACGCCAAGGCGTTGGACGGGACGGCGCCCGAGGCCATGTCGACGCTGCTGCACGCGGCCTACGGCTCCGAGAACTACCCGAACTACCTGCTCAAGTGGGACAAAGCCAAGGTCGACGGCCACGTCGCGGCGCTCGAGGCGCAGCTCGCGCGCGCGAGGGCCGCGCGCGACGCGCTCGCGGCGCGCGACGCCTACGTGGCGACCTACGCGCCGAAGCACGCGTACCTGCGGGCGCCGACGGCCGAGCGCGCCCTCTGCGCGTCCGCGCGCGCGGCGCTCGCGGGACGAGGCGACTGGGCCGTGCGCGCCGAGCTGCCCGGCGACGTCTTCTCCTTCCCGCTCCTCCGCGAGGACTTCTGCCGCGACGTCGCCGAGGAGTGCGCCCACTACCTCGCCTTCCGCGAGGCCTGGGTCGCGGCGCGCGGCGGCGAGGCGCCGCCGGGCACGCTCCGGGAGCGGCTCACCGTCGCGGAGGTCGGGCTCGGCGCGCTCGAGGGCTTCCTGCTGGAGACGCTCGGCCCCCTGATCCGCCGGCTCTTCCCGGGGCCCGCGCGCGGCCGGCGTCTTTCTTACGAGTTTTTTGCACCGCCGACGCCGCCCGCCGCAGGTCGGCGCCGTCGACCACGCGCACGCGTACACGGTCGGCTACGGCGCGGCCGAGGACGCGGCGCGCAACGTGACGCGCCGGGCGCTCATCCCCCACACGGACGACGCCGAGGTCACGCTCAACGTCTGCCTCGGGGCCCAGTTCGCCGGGGGGCGCCTCAAGTTCCACGGGCTGCGGACGCCGGCGACGGTCCACCCCATGGACCTCCCGCGCGAGGACGAGCTCGCCTACGCCCACGAGCTCGGCCGCGCCGTGCTCCACCGCGGCGCCCACTTCCACGAGGTCGAGGACGTCACGTCGGGCGCGCGCCACGTCCTCATCTGCTGGTTCAAGTCCTGGGCCGCGTACCGCGCGAGCCACTGCCCCTGCTGCCTCAAGTTCCGCCGCGACGTCTGCGTCTGCTCGCCGTCCTGGAACTGACGCAGGCCGCAGCGCGGGGGCGTTTTTTGTAAGTGCCGTCTGGACAAGCGCCGTTACGCCGCTCAGCAGTCGAGGTAGTGGTCGAACTCGAAGGGCGACAGCGTCGCGGCGTAGTCGGCCCAGTGGGCCCGCCGGAGCTTGAGGTAGCTGTCGACGAACGCGTCGCCGAGGCCCGCGCGGAGCCCCGCGTCGCCGTCGAGCGCGTCGAGCGCGTCGCGGAGCTCCGACGGGAGGGGCGTCGCCGCGGCGACGGCCGCGCGCGCCGCCGGGTCCGCGGCGTCGAAGAGGTTGAGGTCCGACGGCGGCGGAAGTACCATTTCGCGCTCGAGGCCGTCGAGGCCCGCGGCGGCGACGGCCGCCGCGGCGAGGTAGGGGTTGCAGGACATGTCCGCGAGGCGCAGCTCGAAGCGCCGGTCGTCGGGCACGCGCACGAGCGCCGTGCGGTTGTTGCCCGCCCACGTCGCCGCGTTCGGGGACCACGTCGCGCCGCTGGCCGTCGACCGCGCTCCGAGCCGCTTGTAGGAGTTGACCGTCGGGTTCGTGAGCGCGGCGACGCCGCGGACGCTTTCCAGTACGCCGGCGACGAAGGACGACGCCGCGGGCGAGAGGCCGTGGGGGCCCGCGCCGCCGCCGGAGACGTTCGCGCCCGTGGACGCGTCGTGGAGGCTGCAGTGCGCGTGGCAGCCGCTGCCCGTGAGGTGCGCGAAGGGCTTGGGCATGAACGTCGCCCGCAGGCCCCGGGCCTCGGCGAGCGACCGCACCATGTACTTGAAGAAGACGACGCGGTCCGCCGTCGCGAGCGCGTCGTCGAAGTCCCAGTTGATCTCGAACTGGCCGTTCGCGTCCTCGTGGTCCGCCTGGTACGGGCCCCAGCCCAGGGCCTCCATGTGCTCGCACAACTCACCGATGAAGTCGAAGCGCCGCATGAGCGCGTGCGCGTCGTAGCAGGGCTTGCCCTGCGTGTCGAGCGCGTCGGCGACGGCCGGCGGGCCCTCGCCGCCCAGCAGGAAGAACTCGCACTCGACGCCCGTCTTCAGGGCCAAGCCGCGGTCCTCGAGCTTCGCCAAGACGCTCCGGAGCACGTTCCGCGGGCCGTGCGCGAGCCTACCGGGCGCGTCGGTGACGATGTTCAATCTCTCGAAAGTCGCCACAGCCGCAGGACGCTGGCGCGAGCTCGGCGCCCTCGTGGACGAGATCGCAGGCGAGCCAGCCGACCTCGGGCCGCCAGGGCAGCGGCGCGAGCGTCGCCGCGTCGGGCATCGCGAGGAGGTCGCCGGTCGTCGGGTCTATGTCGAGGTGCGCGGCGAAGCCGGCGAAGCCCGCGCCGCCGGACGCGATCTCGCCAATCCTTGCGGCCGGCACGAGCTTGCTGCGCTGGACGCCGAAGAGGTCGACCCAGGAGCACTGGTAGAACTTGAGGCCGCAGGCCCGGCCGCGGTCGTCGATCTCTTTCGCCGCGGCGATCTGCTTTGCCTCGTCGAATGGGACGACGGAGAGCGCGCGCGCGCTCACCGTTGCGTGCTTGCTGGCGCGCAGGCCGTGCCGCAACAGGATGGCCATGCCTCGCTTTCGTGAAAAAGTGAAACTTCACAAGGATGGCTGTGGCAAATATGATGCGCCGCGCTTTTTCCACGACCTACCGCAGCCTCCCGCGCCTCTCGACGACGCAGCTCGACGACGCCGCCGTCGCGGCGTTCGCGCGCGACGGCGCGACGTGCCTGCGCGGCCTCGTGCCCCCCGAGTGGGTCGCGGCCCTCCGAGAGGGCGCGGAGGCGAATTTGGCCAAGCCGGGCCCGCTCTGCGACGAGCACGCGGCGGCGCAGGGCACGTCGGGCCGCTTCCACGACGACCAGTTCCTCTACCGGCGCTGGGACGCCTTCGACGAGTTCGTGCGGCGGTCCGGCGCGGGCGCGGTCGCCGCGCGCGCGATGGGCTCGAATACGGCGCACATCTTCTACGACCAGCTCTTCGTCAAGGAGCCGGGCACGTCCGCGCCGACGCCCTGGCACAACGACACGTCCTACTGGCACCTCGCGGGCGACCAGATCATCTCGATCTGGGTCGCGCTCGACACGGTGCCGGCGGACGCGGGGCTCGGCTACGTCCGGGGCTCGCACAAATGGAACCTGCGCCACCGCGTGACGAACTTCTCGGGCGACGCCCACAGCGACCGCAACACCTACGGCGGCGCCGACGCGCTGCCGCCCGTGCCCGACGTCGGCGCCGTGGCGCCCGGGGACCTGCTCCGCTGGGACGTCGAGCCGGGCGACGCGCTCCTCTTCTACAGCGCCATGCTCCACGGCGCGCCGGGCGTACCCGCCGACTCGCCCCACCGGCGCCGCGGCTACGCGACGCGCTGGTGCGGCGACGACGTCACCTTCGTCGACCTCCCGGGCACGATGAACACGGGCTGGAAGGCCGCGGGCTTCGACAACGGCCTCGCACAGGGCGCGCCCATCGCCTGCGACCTCCACCCGGACTGCGCCCGCGCGGGCGCGTGAGCGAGGGGCGGCGTACGTTTCTCCGAGCGTATGTTGAAGATAAAGTGAAGAGATGGTGAAGAATAGCTGATCTCGAGCTCGACCGCGGCCCTGCGCGCGGGCACCGCAGCTCCTCGACCGCGGACGCGCACACGCGAACAGCGGCTCCACGACCGCGGAGCGCGCAGGCCGCGCACCGCGGCTCCACGCGTCGGCACGATCGCTCCCAACGCCAAGTACACGAAGATGGCCGGGCGGACGGGCATGGACGGCGACCTCGAGGGCCTGCTGACGAAGCTCAAGGCCATCCAGGTCCAGGTCGGCGGCGGGAAGCCGACGGCCCAGTCGCGGGAGGCCGAGGCGCGCGGCGGCCGCGGCGTCGACCGCTTCCTCGACCTCAAGGAGGCCATGATGGCGTCGCTCAAGGACATCCGGCGCATGGCGGCCGAAAACGTCGAAAACCCGACGGCGAACCCGAAGGAGCAGATCGCGCTCGACGCGAGGATCAAGCGGAGCCTGCGGGGCCTGACGGAGGACTGGCACGACCTCGACGGCCTCGTGCAGGCGGAGCTGCGCAAGCGCAAGTCCAAGTTCGACGCCGACGAGCTCGCGACGCGCGAGGAGCTCGTGCTGAGGCTGTTGCGGGAGATCGACGACGTCAAGGCCGCGCACCGCGCGGGCTACGGCGACCGGAGCCGCGGGAGCGCGCCCGTGGACCGGGGTCTCGTGTCCAAGGAGGACTGCGAGCTGTTCCGGCCCGCGGAGCCGCCGGCGGGCGGGCCGGCCGGCGGCGCCGCGCGGCCGCGCGAGCAGGAGGCCATCACCGAGGAGCAGCAGCAGCAGCTCCAGGCCATCAAGGAGCGGGACCGGGGCTTCGACGACCAGATCGGCGAGATCGGGCGGGGCATCGAGACGCTCGCGGACATCGCGAACGCGCAGAACGAGGAGGTGAAGAAGCAGTCGGTCATGCTCGAGGACCTGGCCGCGCGCATGGACAACGTCCACGACCACGTGACGAACGTGAACATGAAGATGAAGACGACGCTCGACGAGGTCGGGCGGAGCTCCGACAAGCTCTGCGTCGACGTCATGTGCCTCCTCTTCCTCATCGGCATGATCGTCGTCATGTACCAGCTCATGGTTGCCTGACCCCCCCGTCGTTTTTGGCGCCGCGCTAATCCCGGGCGACGAGCGGGCGGGATCCTAGTGGCGGCGGCGTCCCTAGTTGACGTGCTGCATGATGTAGTGGAGGGACTCGACGAAGCGCTGGACGTCGTCGTGGAGGACCTCGATGACGGCGCTGTCGAACCAGTCGTGGGCGACGTCGGCCTTGATGTGCTCCGCGGCGAGCTTGAAGGCGTGGGCGAGCCGGTTCTTGGACGCGCCGCGGCTGCTCGACACGCCGACGACGAGGAACGTGTCGCGCCGCTCCGCGAGGACGACGAGGGGCTTGTCCTTGTCCGCGGCCCACTTGCCGTTGTGCTGGTGGACGCCGAGGAGGAAGAGGGCGAGCTTGCGCACGGCGAGGGGCTTGGCGAAGACGTCGGACGTCGCGGACGTGATGTAGGCGTAGCGGAAGTGGCGGAGCGTCGTGATCTCCTTCTTCTCGACCATGGACACGGCCTGCTGGACGACGGAGCGCTGGAGGAGCGTCGCCGCCCGGATGCCCTGCGCCAGCAGGGCGCCGTCGTCGGGCAGGCACGCGTCGTAGGCCTGCCAGAAGCCTTTGAGGAAGCACTTGCGGTCGTAGGCCCGCCGCTGCCGCGCCTCCCGCGCCGACGCGTCGCCGTTGGCCGCCAACGCCCCCGGCGGCGGCGGCGCGTTCTCGTCCGGGAGCACGTCGAGCGCGTGGCCCTCGAGGAGCGCCTCGACGATCGCCGCGGCGTCCTGGGCCGAGACGACGTCGCCGGACGCGGACACGCGGTGGAACGACGTCGTGAAGGGGTCGTCCAAATCGTAGGCCGGCCCCTGGTCCCGCAGGCGCTCCTTCATGGACGCGCGCTGGGCCTCGGAGAGGAACGCGAAGCGCTGCTTGCAGTGCTCGAGGCTCAACCCGATCTTGGCCAACAACTCCTGGAGCTTCCGCTTGCCGTCGGCCTTCCACACGGACAGGCGCGCGGCGACGTAGTTCGAGTAGTACATGGCGTCGAAGAGGGGCCAGTGGCGGTGGAGCATGAACCGGAGCTCCTCGGCCTCGAACGTCACCGTGCCCGGCGGCGCCTGGTAGCCGCGCCCGGGCACCGCGAGTTCCGCGTCGCCGGGCCCCGCGCCCTCGGCGCGGCTCGGCCGCGCCAGGGGCCCGCGCCGCGCGTCGACGTGGCGCAGCTGCGCCGCGAAGTACGCGGAGAAGTCGTCGTACGCGTCGTCCGCGATGCGGAACTGGCCCCGCGCGAACGTGAGGCCCAGGGCCGCCAACCACAGCTCGGCGTGCTCGCTCCGCGCGACGCCCTCGCCCAGGGCGAAGAGGAGGGCGGAAGACGGCGGGCCGTCGTAGGTGCCGTCGTAGTACGCGCGCACGCGCCGCTTCCGCGCGCCGGCGGCGTCCTGCGACTCGCGCTTCGCGCGCTTCTCCGCGCGCCGCGCGTCGCGCGCGGACCGCTTGCGCGACCCGTCGTCGGAGTTGTCACCGTCGGCCTCGTCGTCGTCGTCGTCGCCGCCGTCGCTCTCCTCGTCGCTCTCGGACAGGTCGTCGTCGCTGTCCATGAAGTCGCCGTCGAGGTCCTCGCCGTCGGACGGGCAGTCGCCCGCGTCGAGGGGCTCGGCGTCGAGGACGACGACCCTGCCGCCGCTGTGGACGTTGCGCAGGTGGAAGGGCCGGTGCGAGTCGACGACGAAGATCGTCGCCGCGCCGCCGCCGAAGAGCGCCTCGAGGTTCACGGTCCCGCCGCAGTTGAGCATGACGACGCTCCGGATCTCGCTGAACGCGTCGGCGACGTCGACCGTCGCCGCCGCGACGTCGCCGTAGCCCGCCACGGGCGTCACCTTGAAGGGCACGTTGTCGTCGCGCAGGAGCCGCGTCAGGATGTGGCAGCCGCAGACGGCGTCGCAGTCCGGCGCGACGAGGATGAGCACCGTGCAGGCGCCGCCGGCGCAGGCGCTCTGCTTGATCGTGTTGTACACCTCCTCGAAGCGCTCCCGGCCGA
This sequence comes from Aureococcus anophagefferens, assembly GCF_000186865.1. Taxonomy (NCBI): domain Eukaryota; class Pelagophyceae; order Pelagomonadales; family Pelagomonadaceae; genus Aureococcus; species Aureococcus anophagefferens. The sequence continues at coordinate 137,609 of NW_008705593.1, forward strand.
TGAGCATGGTCGGTCGAGCGTCCGGCGCGCGCGGAGGCGACAAGGAGGCCCGCGCAGGGAGTCGCGGGTTTCTATTCTAGGTCGCCGCGCGCTTCGCCGAGTGCGCGCGCTGCGGCGTCGGCGGTGCGTGCCCGCGAAATACGCCGAGGGTCCGCGGCGCGTGAACGGCGACGCCCTCGAGCTGCGCGCCGACTTGTGCCAACGACGCAAGGCGGCACCGGGCTTGGCTCGGCTCGTTGTCGATTGATTTTTAAAATCTCGCGAGCTTGGCCGGGGTCTGCCCGTCGATCGCGAGGCCTCCGTCTGGACCGGGTCGCGGCCAAATGTCCGAAATTAGGCGCGCACCCCGCGCTCACAGGCCCATGCGCCCCAGGAGCATAGCCTTGAGAATGCGCTTCGCGTCCGTCACCTTCCAGTCGACGTCGCGCTCCTGGAGCGCCTTCCGCAGCTGCGTGACCGTCATCTTCTCGACGTCCGCGAGCGTCGGCGGCAGGGCGTCGACGAAGCCGAAGAAGGTGTGGCCGCAGTGCGTGCAGCGGGCGCAAGGCGGCACCGGCTAGCGCGGGTGCTCCCGTTTGAGAGAGTTCAAAATCTCGCCGGGGGTCTGTCGTCCGGACTTTCGACCGAGGTCTCGACGCAAGGCCTGACGCATCTCAACGCCCTGCTCTCAAAACACACATCCCCCACCAGCAAAGCGACGCACACCCCAGGACTCAAAGCTACGGCGCTTGCTTGTGCTTTACGCGTCCTCCTTCGCGTCGTCGCCGCCGATGACCTTGACCTTCTTCGCGGGCGAGGGCACGGGCATGGCGGAGCAGACGGACTCGACGAGGCTCTTGCCCGGCGAGGCCGGCGCGTTTCGCTTGGCCGGGGACGGCTGGGGCGTCGGCGGCTTCGGGGGCTGGGGCGCGCCCTCGTCCTCGTCCTCGAAGATGTGCTCGCCGACGCACCAGACCTGGAGGAAGTTGTCCTCGCTGACGGAGGCGCAGAGCCAGCGGTCCTCCTCGGAGAGGGAGAACTCGGAGACGGCGGCCTTGTGGCCGCCGTGCGCGAAGACGAGCTCCGGCGGCGCGTCGTCGTCGTCGTCGTCGCCGGCGCCGTCGCCCGGCGGCGGCGGCGCGCGGCCGACGCGCGAGACGTCGAAGAAGGTCACGCGGCGGTCGGCGCCGGCGGCGGCGAAGACGTCCGTCTCGTGGGGCGACCACTGGACCTGGAGCACGTCGCCGTCGAAGTTCTCGAAGACGTGGAGCGGCTCCGCGAGTTGGCGCATGTCCCAGAGCTTGACCGTGCGGTCCGCGGAGCCCGTGAGGAAGCGGAAGAGGGACGCGGGCGCCGCGTCGTCGCCGGCGAAGGTCGGGAACGCGATCGCGTTGACGTCCGCGGCGTGCGCGCCCGCGCGCGCGAGCGCGGCGCCGTCGGGCTTCCGCGTGTCCCAGAGCTTGACGGCGCGGTCGTCGCCGACGGCGCCCAGCGTCCAGGGGTCGCGGGGCGTGAAGGCGACGTCGGAGAGCGCGACCTCGGACGCCTGCGCGAACCACGACGGCGTCGTCGCGTCGCCGGCGGCCGCCGCGACGTCCCAGCCGCAGAGCGTGCCGTCGTTGGCCACCGTGTAGAGCTCGCCGGGCGCGTGGGGGTTCCAGGCCAATCCATAGCCCTCCTCGCCGTGGCCCCGGAGCATGATCGCCGGGCCCCGCTTCGCCGCGCCGGCCTCGGCGGCCGCCTTCTCCGTGTCGAAGACGCAGCACGCGGCCGCCGCGGGCCGCGTCGCGATGAGCGTCGGCCGCTGGGGGCAGTGGCGCGCGCGGTTGACCTCGCCCCCGGGGTGGGCGAGGCGCAGCACGACCTCGCAGGTGTCGCGCCCAAAGTCCTTGGACGTGTCGATCTCCGTGTCGACGTCCGGGAGGTCCACGCACGCGATCAAGAGCTCGTTGCCCTCGTCGCCGTCCGTGTGCGTGCCCAGCAGGAGCTGGTGCCGGTTCCAGCCCTCGACGGGCGACTCGAGGAAGCCCGGGAGCCACTCGCAGGTCAGCGACGGCCACTTGAGCCGCTTCGCCATGCACACGTCGTAGATCTGCGGCGCCGCGACCATCCAGTTCTTGTACTCGTCCTCGATGCGCTGCTTGAGCTCCAGGCCCGCGCCCACCTTCGCCGGCTTCGGGGAGGACATCTTTTGGTCTCGGCTCGGTGGCCTTTTTGAACCGGCGGTGGCCTCCACCCTCGATGAGTCGAGCTCACCCTAGTTAGGGCTGACTGCAAGGCGGAGCCGCTCGATCGATCTGCTCGATCGGCAGCCCCACACAGTTATGAGCGGCCTCTACCCGCAGGTCGCCGAGCTCGAGGCGCAGAACGCGGCCCTCGGCGGGAAGGCCGGGGGCTACAGCGACGAGCGGGGCCCGCTCGTCGCCGAGGCGCGGCTCCAGGTCGCCAGCGACGACGGCCGCTGCGCCGGCGAGCTCCACAAGAAGGGCGGCACGCGCAGCGGCCTGCTCAACCGGCACAACTGGTCCCTGCGCACGTTCTGGGTGCGCACGGAGCTCGCGGACGGCGAGAACTACGAGCTGCTCTACTTCAAGGGCGGCCCCGACTACGCCAAGGGCGCCGCCGCGCTCCGGAAGGCCGCCAAGGGCAGCCTGCCGCTCGCGGGCTGCACCGTCGTCGAGGCGTCGACGGGCCACCGGTCCAAGGGCGTCGGCTTCGAGTTCCAGCTCTTCGGCGCGCGGAGCGGCGCCTTCGAGATGTACGCCGAGACCCTCGAGGCGCGGAGCCGCTGGTGCGAGACGCTCCGGTACGTGTTCGCGGCCGCGCGCGACGACATGTAACCCGCGCATGCGCTAGGTACGTCATCTCCGTCGCGAACGCGCGCGCGCGCTGGCTCCAGGGCGAGCGGTCCGCGTCCCTGGGCCTCGCGGCGCAGCTCGGCGGCCTCGAGGCCGAGCCGTCGACGGCGGCGCTCGCGGGCGCGGTCAAGGTCAAGGCGAAGAAGGACAAGGCGGGCACGCTCTTCGCCGGGAAGAAGACCAACTACTCCGCGGCGGCGACGACCTTCCAGCCCGCGGCGGACCCCCGCGACGACTCGGACGACGACGACTACGCAGCCGGAGCTCCGGCGGCGCCCGACCTCGGCGACGGCGCGACCTGCGCCCTGCGCGTCGAGGTCGACGCCGACGCCTACCCGCCCCAGTCCGCGGCGCGCGCCGAGTTCCTCGACGCGTTCGCGCGCGACGTCGCGGAGGCGCTCGACGACGACGATTTCTCGTACGACGGCGAGGCGGAGCCGCTGCGCGTCGCGCCGGCGGACGTGCGCGTGCTCGGCCTCGCGCCGGCGCCGGAGCTCGACTGGATGTGCCTCGTCGAGTTCGAGCTCTTCCCCGGCGGCGGCGGCGGCGACGAGAAAGCGTACGAGGCGGCCGACCGCGCGGCGACGCGCGGCGCCGCGGTCCGCAAGCTCGCGGCGCTCGTCAAGGACGCGGACTCGCCGCTCTACGAGGGCGACGTGGCGTGCTTCGTCGACCGCGACTTCACGGCCGGGCTCTTCGGGGTCGAGGAGGCGGCGCCCGCGAAGGCCGAGGCGCCGCCGTCGCCGGACCCCGCGGTCGCCGCGGTGCTGGCCCGCTACGACGCGGCGCGCGCGCCGCCGTCCCGCGCGAAGCCGGGCTGCGTGCCGCCGCCCTTCGGGAGCGGGCGGAGCGGCGCGCGGCGCGACGACGTCACGTTCACGGTGTACGTGACCTACAAGGGCCTCCGGAAGCCGCTCCAGGTGCTCAACCCGACGAAGTGCCGCCGCGTCAAGTGCTGGGTCTGGCCCCACGACGTCCTGGCGGCCCTGGGCCTCGGCCGCGGCGTCGCGGGGCCCTGGACGGCCGCGCGCGCGCTCAAGCCGACGACGCTCGGCGGCCGGGCCGTCACGGCCGGGGCAGGACAAGAGAGCGAAATTCCCAACTTCAAAGGCTCCTATCTCGGCCGTTTTCCACTCGTTTTGGCTGATTTTTGGACGAGCGATCATCTCTCGGAACGGCCTCGACGCGTGGATGCTTTTTCCGGAACGCGCGCGCGCGGAACACTCACGTTGAAGCGACGTTGAATCACCCTTGTGCTGCCCAGGTCACGGCGCAGCTCGCGACGGAGATCCCCTTCCTCGACGTCGGCCCGCCGGCGCCGCCGGGCATCCCCCGGCTCAAAGCGCTCCAGGCGTCGCGGCTCCACGCGGGCAGCGACTACGAGCTGGTCGTGGACGACTCGCGCATGGACGCGTTCGACCGCATCTCGCCCAGCGAGCGCGCGGACCTCGAGGCGAAGCTCGCGGCCATGCCCGGCGCCGTCGACGACGGCGCGCCCGCGGCGGACCTCGCGGCGGACTTCAAGGCGCGGTGCGCGGCGCACGCGGAGGCGCTCGACGCGAAGCTCGCGCGCCTCGTCGAGGACGGCGAGGAGGACGGCGAGGGCGGCGACGTGTCGCTCACGGACGCGGAGATCGCCGCCGCCGAGGCGCTCCACAAGGCCCACGCGCGGCGCATCAAGGACGCGGACCGCCGCTTCGCGGACCTCGTCGACCACGCGGCCGTGGCCGGCACGGTGTCGAAGATGGACGCGGCGCTCCTCGAGGTCGCCTGGATCCAGACGACCCTCGACCCGGCGAAGATCAAGCTCTTCTAGGGAGCGCGGGGGTGTCTAAGGACGGCGCTCGGCGTCGACGGGGCGCGCCGATTCGTCGACCTTCGGGGGGCTCGTGTGGAACCTCGGGTTCATCACGCGCCCGATTCGTGCTTCAAACCCAGAAGGCGACGCAAGTGCACCTGCAGGTCGCGCGATCCAGCCGCCGAAGCCGCGACAGACGCCGGCCCTTCGCCCCGGCCCGACGCCCGCGCCCACGGCCACGCCGAGGGGGGACGCCCGAGGCCCCGAGCGCACGAAAGCGTCGTGGCGAAGGAGTCTTGTTAGGGAAACTTCCAAGCGATATCAATGAACCTCGCCCCGGGCGACGGTTTCTCCGAGACGGGGACCATGTCGCCGACGCGGCCCGAACGGACCATCGCAGACACGGAAATGCGCCGAAATTCCGGCCGCTCTGAGACGCCCCCCGTGGGCATCGACAACCTGCGAAATCGCCGGCGCAAATCGCGCGACGAAAAACAGGAGGAGGACACGCCCGATCGCATGGAGGGCATGGCGCTGAGCGCGAAGAAGAGCCCCGGGGGCGTGAGCCTCCGGAGCCTCACGGAGTCGACGAAGTCGCGGACGAACGAACTCGACTTGTCGGCGCACGCGAGCTTCGACCTCATCACCGTGCCGTCCCTCGACGCGTCGGACGCGCCCGCGTCCCCGGCCCACCTCCTCGTGCGCGAGACGTCGCCGTCGTCCGTCGCCGACGACGACATGGACGGGTCGCGGACGAAGACCAAGGGCGGCGTCGTGCTCGGGCGCCAGCGGTCCATGTCCGGCAGCGGCATCTCGGCCCTGCTCGACGAGTCCGGCGGCCGCGCGCGGACCTGGTCCATGTCGTCGTCCATGGACGGCACGTCCTGCAAGTTCGCCGGCGGCGTCTTCCTCGCGTCGCGCGGCGCCGGCGGCCGGCACCGCTGCGCCGACAATTTCGGGAGCCTCGGGAGCCTCTCGCGACCGAACCTCCCGGCCATGGGCGGCGCCCCCCCGGCGCCGGGCGACGCCCTCGTGTCGCCGAGCGCCGTGCGCGGCGGCTTCCGCCTCGACCCGCCGGCCCTCGGCGGCGCGTTCATCAACGCGCCGGCGCGCGGCGCGCGCGCGCGCGGCGCGGACGACCTCGACGCGCCGAGCCACGGCCGCCGCTGAACACGAAATAACACCCCGAAGAAACCAAATGACCAACCACATGATGACCCCCCCGAAATGACGCTCCGGCGACCCAAACCTCCGTGCCACGCACGGGCGCCCCCGCCGCCGGCGCAGGGTAGCGATGCGACCTGAAATCACCCCCCGACGCCCGGTGAAATCTTCTGTCCGCGGCTTTGATTAATTCGATGTGCCGGGATTACCTACTCTATACGTAACGAACGCGCGCGCGCGCGCGCGTGCAAAATGGACGGGAAATGGTCCAATTTCCTTGAAAGTCGACAAAATTGCGAGCCGAAAGACGAGAATCACCCGGCTTTGATGCTTCTTGAATACCAGGGACTGTGAAACCCAAATGTAGACGTGTTTTTTGGGCCCCTGCCAGGTAGAAATTTTTTCGTTTCTTCAACTTGAAATTCAACAAAAAATTGATTTCCCCACATTCTTTGATTTATTGGCCCTGTGGAGCCGTACCCCGGTGAATTTCAAAAACGGAACGCGACCCTGCGCCGGCGCGCCATTTTTCACGTAACCCACTACTCGCTAATGAGCCCCTTGAGCCGCTCGCAGAGGGCCGTCTCGTCCTGCTTCGACTTCTCGCAGGCCTTCCAGTGGGCCTTGTGGGGCTCGCCGAGCGCGCGCGCGAGGAGGTCGCGGCCGAAGTGCAACGGCGCGAAGCGGTCCGGCGCGTCCTTGGCCTGGACGCAGGCGAGGCGCGTCTTGGCGCCGCTGTCGCCGTCGTAGACGTCCAGCAGGAAGACGCGGGCGTCCGCCGGCGGCAGGAAGGGCCCGTCGACGGGCGCGAGCGCGAAGCGGCCCCGGTCCGCGGCGTCGCGGAAGTCCGCGAGGAGCTTTGCCGCGTCGCCGTCGCCGCGCCGCGGCACGGGGATGACCTGGCGGTGCACGTGGTAGACGCCCTTCTTCGTGTCCGCGACGCGCTCGAACGCGACCGTGTGCGCGCCCGCGAGCTTCGCTCGGAACGTCGCGGCGAGGCCGTCGGCCGTCGCGTCCATCTCGTCGCGGACCGCCGGCTCCAGGCCCGCGCGCGTCGACGCGTGGGCGATGGGCACGACGAGCGCGTGGGCGTCCACGAGCGGGCCCTTGGGCTGGCAGACGTAGCACGCGTCCTTGACGGCCGCGACGAGGTGCGTCTCGCACCCCGGCGACGCGAGGCAGAACCAGCACTCGCGCCGCGCGTCGTCGGGGTAGCGCTGGGGCGCCGCGTTCGCCGGCGCCGTCGCCGTGCCCCAGTCCACCGTGAGCCGCCGGCCGTCGATCGCGAGGCCCGCCGCGAGGAGGCGGTCGAGGGCTTTCGCGGCGTCGTCGCGCGCGCCAAAGTCGGCGAAGCCGTAGCCCTTGCCCGGCGGCGCGCGCGCGCCCGCGAGGTCGACGTCGCCCAGGGCCGCGCGGAGCGTCTCCGCGAGCTTGGCGTCGTCGCAGTACGGGGGCAGGCCGCCGACGAAGAGCGTCGTCGACGCGCCCTCGTCGCGCCGCGGCCGCTTCCCGCCGCCGCTCACGTCGCCCCAGCGCAGCGCCGACGGCGCGTTCTTCCGCTTCGCCGAGTCGCGCGCCTCGTCCGCGGCGAGCGCGGCCATGCGCGGCGTCGGCGCGACGGACGGGCCGAGGCACACGTAAGGCGAGTCCGTGCAGCCCGCGGGCTCCGCGGCCAAGGCCGCGAGCGCGCAGTAGGGGATGGGGTCGACGTCGACGGCGTGGAGCCACTTGCGCCGCTTGTCCTTGGACTTGGCCGCCTGGCCGAGAGCGACGAAGCGCGTCACGTGGCTCTTGCGGTGCGCGGGCGGGTCCCTGGCGTTGCGGTAGGGCGCGCGGGCCCAGAAGGCGCCGTGCGTGCCCGCGAAGTGGTAGCGCGGCCGGCAGGCGACGGCGGCCTCCGCGACGCGGTCGTCGCCGACGGCGTGCGCGTAGACGCCCAGGTCCCGGAGACTCGCGACGGCCGCGTCGTCCGCGCCGACGTCGCAGCCCCGGGGCCAGTCGGAGCTCAGGAAGACGTCGCAGCCCATGAAGCCCGGCGCGCCGCAGGCGTCCAGGAGACCCGCGACGGACCCGGCGCCGCCCGCGAACGCGACGGACATCACCTTGGCGCCGGACCCGCCCGCGCGCTCCGACACCGTCGTCACGCCGCAGGCGCCGAGGTACGTCACGTTCGGGCCCAGGGAGTCGCCGGCCGCGACGGCGCTCCCGGCGGGCAGCTCGAGCACCCAGGTCGGCACGGGCGCCTCGGGCACCTCCGTGACGGCGTCGCCGGCGAAGAAGGCGCCGACGCAGAAGAGCGCGTCGAAGGGGCCGTTCGCCGCCTCGATCTTTGCCACCCGCTTGAAGGTCTCTTCGAAGCGGCCCTCGACGTCGCCGCAGCACAGGATCTTCATCGTTTTTGCAGGACCTCGATCAGGCCTCCATCATCTCGCCGATGGGTTCACAAAACCGATGTTGCCGAGATGTTGCCGCACGCCCGCGCCGCGGATCGATCCGCGCGGGATGGTCGCGCGAGACCTTAGCTCCGCCCGCCTGTGGATCCGCCCGCCTGTGGACGCTTGAAGTACGTCGTACGCAACGTGGATAGCAGTGCGAGAGAAACGATATGACGTTGACACTACCGTCGTGGATGCTAGATAGCGACGACGAGGGCGAAGCAGCTGAGGCCGACGAAACCGCTGTATCCGCGCAGCGCAAGCGGCCCCGGAGCCTTTTGGACTCGAGCAGCGACGAGGAGGAGGATGTGAAGCCCGTGGTGGCGCCGCGCGCGACCGCGTCCGTCAAGGCGGAGCCCCGCGGTTTGTTCGACTCGAGCAGCGACGAGGAGGACGCCGAGGAGGACGCGTTGGCCACTCATGCACATGGGTGGCCCATGTTCGCCGCGGCCCCGGTCAAGGCGGAGCCGGGGTCGGCGCCCTGGGTCAAGCCGGAGCCGGGGTCGGCGCCGTCGGTCAAGGCGGAGTCGGCGCCGTCGGTCAAGGCGGAGTCGGCGCCCTCGGTCAAGGCGGAGCCGGCGCCGTCGGCCAAGCCGGGGTCGGCGCCCTCGGTCGAGGCGGAGGACGACGAGGACGACGTCGTCGAGGGCGAGACGGTCTCCGCGGAGGAGCGCGCGCGGCGCAGCCTCGCCGAAGCCGAGGACTTCATCGACATCTCCTCCTCCTCCGACGACGACGCGTCCGACGACGACGACTTCTTCGACGACGAGCCCGCGGCCAAGCCGGAGCCCGCGCCGAAGGTCAAGCAGGAGCCGCGGTCGCTCGAGGAGCTCCAGCGCCACCTCGCCAAGGCCGCGTGCGCGCTCAAGGCGCGGAAGCACGACCTCGACGACAAGAAGAAGATCCTGCGGGACGCGCTCGGCAAGGTCCACGAGACGATCCAGGCGGCCGCCTCCGCCGCGGCCGCCGCCGCCGCCGCCGCCGCCGCGTCCTCCTCCGACGAGTCCTCCGACGACGAGGCCGCCGCGCCCGCGGAGCCGAAGCCGCCGGCGGGCGTCGTGCGGGGCGCCGTGACGCAGAACGTGCGCCGCGCGCTGGCGACGATCCCGGAGGCGGCGCCCGCCGAGACGCCCGCGCCGCTCCAGCCGCCGACGCGGACGGAGGCCATCCTCAAGGACTGCATCCACTGCCTCCACACGCGCGACCTCCGCGCCGCCTTCTGCGCGACGAAGTTCCTGGCCTCGCTCGCGCGCCACGGGTCGACCTGGATCCGCCAGCACGCGGCCCGGCGGACCCTCGCGGTGCCGATGCCCGTCGCCGTGCCGCCGTCGCCGACCTTCGGCCTGCCGCCGCCGCCCGCGTACGCGCCGCTCGAGGCGCCGCGCGACGCCGGCGCCTTCGGCCCGGCGGCGCCGGCCGCGTACATCCCGGTCGACGACGAGCCGGTCGACGACGACGCGAGCGACGCCGACGCGAGCGACGACGACGCGAGCGACGACGAGCTGGTCGACGCCGACGCGAGCGACGACGACGCGGCCGCGGACCCGGCCAGGGGCGAGCCGGGCGACGCCTTCGGCCCGCCGCCGGCGGCCGGCGAGGAGCCGCCCGGCGAGGAGCCGGGCGGCGCCGACGCGCCGGCCTTCGAGAGCGACGTGCGCGACCTGGTCCTGAAGACGAACGCGAGCGCCGGCGCCAAGGAGGCGCTCGTCCGCGGCGCCGACGCGACGGGCGAGCTGCTCGCGCGGGACCGGCGCGCCTTCGACGCGCGCGTCGAGCTGCGGTCCGAGACGCGCCGCGGGCGGCTGGACACGGGGAGCTCCCGCTGGTTCAACCGGCGGGGCTTCTGCGTGCCCGCGGACGAGCGCGCGGCGCTGGACGCGGCGCTCGCGCCGTTCCAGTGCTGCGCGTCGTCGGTCTCCGAGGGCCCGCATCCGCCGCTCGTCTTCGAGGGCTGGGGCGTCGTGAAGAAGAAGTCCGTCGCGCGGGTGACCATCACGTTGCGCGGCCGCGGCGACCGCGACCGCGTCGATTTGGACTGCGATCTCGCCGTTCAGATGGCGTCGACGGTCCGCGAGCTCCGCGAGGTCAACCGGCTCTTCGCCAAGGTCAAGGATGGCCTCCGCGCCTTTGAAGGCGAGACGATCGCCGTGGGACAGAGCGCGGTCAAGGTCGGCTACTCCCGCGCGGCGGAGCTCGGCGAGGTCATGAAGGTCGACAAGGACGCCTTCTGGCGGCTGCCGGAGGAGCTCCAGCGCCGCGTCGTCGACGCGGGCCTCGTCCAGCTCCGGTCCGCGAGCGCCCACGACCGCGTTTACGTCGCGCGGCCCGGCGACCCGGCCTCGAAGAAGGCCAAGCTCACGGCGACGGTCTACTACGACCGGCTCAGCTACGAGACGTAAGGCTTAAGTCGTGATGCAACTGATCTGCGGAGCTTGGTCTCTTAGGCGACGCGCGGCGCGGCGCGCGGCCGCCGGCGCGTCGGCGCTCACGCGTCGGACGTGGACTTGTGGTGGTCGTCGTCGATGGTCGAGTAGAGGTGGCCCTCGGAGGAGAGGAACTCGACGATGTGCTTGACCTGGTTGAGGTCCATGGCGAGCGAGCTCGCGACGGAGTTGACGTTGCAGCCCTCGTCGCCCGTGCCCTCGGTCGTGTAGAAGTTGAAGACCTTGGTCTGGTCCGCGGTCATGCCGCCGTCGCCGGACGTGTCCATGGCGTCGGCGGAGACGCGGCCGCCGGACGGGTTGAAGGCGCCGAAGGCCGACGCCGGCGCGGCGGCGCCGCCGCCGCCGGTCTTGATCGCGTTCGTCTGCTTCGCGTGCGAGTAGATGGCCTCGAGGTAGTGGTGCGTGATCTCGTTGAAGTCCTCGATGGGCCGCACGTCGTAGGCGGAGACGTTGAGCTTGCCGTTGTACTCCTTGAGGCCGCCGATGACGCAGACGTAGGAGCCGTTGACCATCTTCTCCGCGCGCTCCTCGACCGTCGCGCCCGCCTCCTCCTGGTTGACCCACATGGTGCACTCGAGCATGCCCGTCTGGTCCTCGATGGTGTAGACGTGCTTCGTCTCCTTCTTGTCCTGGCGCAGGATGTTGCCCACGACGCGGACCTGGTTCACCTCGCGGCCGTCGACCGCGAAGCCGTCGTCCTCGCCCGCCGCCTTCGTCGCGGACAGCACCTGCTTGATCGTCATGGGGATGAGCGACTGCTTGTCGCGCGCCTACGGAGATTCGGGGTGTGTCGCGGCGGCGGCGCGGCGCGCGCGCGCGCGCATCTGCGGGGGCGGCGGCGGCGGCGCACCTTCTTCTCGCCCTTGTCGCCCTGGCTCGCGCCGCTCTGCGACAGGAAGCCGCCGCCGCCGGCGTAGCCGCCGCCGCCGGCGTCGCCGTTCTGCGCCTCGTACTCGTAGCCGCCGTAGCCGGACATCTTTCGCGCGTGCTGTGGTCTGGTGTGGGCCGCCGGCGCGAGCTCGAGCTTTGAAAAACTCGAGAGCAGTCCCGGACAGCGAGATCGTTCACGAGGCACCTTTAGCTCGCGCGCACGTCAAGTTGCCCCGCGAACGGTTGGGCAGCTTCGAGCTCCGCAGGCCCCGCACCGTCGTGCGGCACCGGCGGCCGCGACCATGCCGGCGCGCGGCGGCGAGGAGGTGCGCCGCGCCGCGTCCGAAACCACGCCACCGATGCGACACGCGCGCGACCGCATAGGTGCTCATCGACGATTTCAACACGGGCAGCAAGGCGCCGAGCCGCGTGCCGGCGCGGTTCCGGAACCGCGTGCCCGGCGAGCGGCCCCGCGCGCGGAGCCCCGGCAGCACCGTCGGCGGGCGGCCGCGGCCGCGGCCCAGCGCCGTGTCCACGGGCCGCGCGCGCGCGCCCAGCCCCGGCGCGGTGCGGAAGACGCTCGACCAGTCGCCGGACCCGCGGAGCCGCGGCCGCGCGGGGTCCGACGACGGCCACGACAGATCGCCGCGCGGCGGGTCGACGTCCTTCCGCATGGGCGAGGCCATCGAGGCCAAGTTCAAGGGCGGCAGCGCCTACTTCAAGGGCAAGATCGTGAGCGCGAATCCGGACGGGACCTACGACATCCGCTACGACGACGGCGACGAGGAGCGCGCCGTCGCCGGCCACAAGATCCGCAAGCCCGGCGGCCGGAGCCCCGCGCGCGGCGCGTCGTCGGGGGACCGGCTCCGCGAGGGCGACAAGGTCGAGGCGCGCTACCGCGGCCGCGAGAAGTACTACCCGGGCAAGATCGCGCGCGACCGCATGGACGGCACCTTCGACGTCGACTACGACGACGGCGAGAAGGAGACGCGCGTCGAGGAGCGGCTCATCCGCAAGAAGGACGGCGGCGGCGGCGGCGACGCCTTCCGCGAGGGGCAGAAGGTCGAGGCCAAGTACCGCGGCCGCGAGAAGTACTACCCGGGCCGCGTCGGCCGCGACCGCGGCGACGGCACCTACGACATCGACTACGACGACGGCGAGAAGGAGACGCGCGTCGCGGCGCGCCTGATCCGCGAGCGCGACGGCGGCGGCGCCCGGAGCCCCGCGCGCGGCGCGTCGTCGTCGTCGGACAAGCTCCGCGAGGGCGACAAGGTCGAGGCGCGCTACCGCGGCCGCGAGAAGTACTACGCGGGCAAAATCTCCCGGGACCGCGGCGACGGCACCTACGACATCGACTACGACGACGGCGAGAAGGAGACGCGCGTCGAGGCGCGCCTCATCAAGAAGAAGGACGGCGGCGGCGGCGGCGGCGGCCGGGGCGACTCGTTCCGCGAGGGCGAGAAGATCGAGGCGCGCTACCGCGGCCGGGAGAAATACTACCCGGGCCGCATCAGCCGCGACCGCTTCGACGGCACCTACGACATCGACTACGACGACGGCGAGAAGGAGACGCGCGTCGAGGCGCGGCTCATCCGCTCCAAGGACGGCGGCGGCGCCCGGAGCCCGTCGCGCGGCTCGTCGTCGTCGGACAAGCTGCGCGAGGGCGACAAGGTCGAGGCCAGGTACCGGGGGCGCGAGAAGTACTACCCGGGCAAGATCTCGCGCGACCGCGGCGACGGCACGTTCGACATCGACTACGACGACGGAGAAAAGGAGACGCGCGTCGAGGAGCGCTTGATCCGGAAGAAAGACGGCGGCGGCGGCGGCGGCGGCCTGCGCGAGGGCGCCAAGGTCGAAGCGCGCTACCGCGGCCGCGAGAAGTACTACCCGGGCAAGATCAGCCGCGACCGCGGCGACGGGACCTTCGACATCGACTACGACGACGGCGAGAAGGAGACGCGCGTCGAGGAGCGGCTCATCCGCGCCAAGGACGGCGGCGGCGGCGGCGGATTCGCCAGGGGCGACAAGGTCGAGGCCCGCTACCGCGGCAAGGAGCGCTACTACCCGGGCAAGATCCTCCGCGACCGCGGCGACGACACGTTCGACGTCGAATACGACGACGGCGAGACGGAGACCCGGGTCAAGGCGAGCTACATCCGCTCCAAGGACGGTGGCGGCGGCGGCGGGGGCGGTGGCAAGCTCCGGGAAGGCGACAAGGTGGAAGCGCGCTACCGCGGCCGCGAGAAGTACTATCCGGGCAAGATTGCGCGCGATCGCGGCGACGGCACGTTCGACATCAACTACGACGACGGCGAGCGCGAGACGCGCGTCGAGGAGCGCCTCATCCGCGCCAAGGACGGCGGCGGCGGAAGCAGCGACAAGATCCGCGAGGGCGACAAAGTCGAGGCGCGGTACCGCGGGCGGGAGAAGTACTACCCCGGCAAAATCACGCGCGACCGCGGCGACGGCACCTTCGATATCGACTACGACGATGGCGAGCGCGAGACGCGCGTCGAGGAGCGCCTCATCCGCAAGAAGGACGGCGGCGGCGGCGGCGGCGATAGCTTCCGCGAGGGCGAGAAGGTCGAGGCGCGCTACCGCGGCAAGGAGCGCTACTACCCGGGCGAGATCCGCCGCGACCGCGGCGACGACACCTACGACATCGACTACGACGACGGCGAGACGGAGACCCGGGTCAAGGCGAGCTACATCCGCTCCAAGGACGGCGGCGGCTCGTCGTCGTCGGACAAGCTGCGCGAGGGCGACAAGGTCGAAGCTCGATACCGCGGCCGCGAGAAGTACTACCCTGGCCGCATCGAGCGCGACCGCGGCGACGGCACGTACGATGTCTACTACGACGACGGCGAAAAGGAGACGCGCGTCGAGGAGCGCTTGATCCGCAAGAAGGACGCGGGCGGCGGCGGAGGCGGCAAGCTCCGGGAAGGCGACAAGGTGGAAGCGCGCTACCGGGGCCGCGAAAAGTACTATCCGGGGAAGATCACGCGGGACCGCGGCGACGGGACGTTTGACATCGCCTACGACGACGGCGAGCGCGAGACGCGCGTGGAGGAGCGGCTCATCCGCGCCAAGGACGGCGGCAGTAGCAGCGATAAAATCCGCGAGGGCGACAAGGTCGAGGCGCGCTACCGCGGCCGCGAGAAGTACTACCCAGGCAAGATTAGCCGCGACCGCGGCGACGGCACCTTCGACATCGATTACGACGACGGCGAGAAGGAGACGCGCGTCGAGGAGCGGCTCATCCGCAAGAAGGACGGCGGCGGCGGAGGCGATAAGCTTCGAGAAGGCGACAAGATCGAGGCGCGGTACCGCGGCCGCGAGAAGTACTACCCGGGCAAGATCTCTCGCGATCGCGGCGACGGAACCTACGACATCGACTACGACGACGGCGAGCGCGAGACGCGCGTCGAGGAACGACTCATTCGCTCCAAGGACGGCGGCGGCGGCGGCGACAAGCTCCGCGAGGGCGACAAGGTCGAGGCCAGGTACCGGGGGCGCGAGAAGTACTACCCGGGCAAGATTAGCCGCGACCGCGGCGACGGCACGTTCGACATCGACTACGACGACGGAGAAAAGGAGACGCGCGTCGAGGAGCGGCTCATCAAGAAGAAGGACGGCGGCGGCGGCGGCGGCAAGCTCCGCGAGGGCGACAAGGTCGAGGCTCGGTACCGCGGCCGCGAGAAGTACTACCCGGGCAAAATCGGCCGGGACCGCGGCGACGGCACCTACGACATCGACTACGACGACGGCGAGAAGGAGACGCGCGTCGAGGAGCGGCTCATCCGGCCCAAGGAGGGCGGCGGCGGCGGCGACAAGTTCGAGGTCGGCGACAAGGTCGAGGCGCGCTACCGCGGCCGCGAGAAGTACAACCCGGGGAAGATCGGGCGGTGCCACAGCGACGGGACCTACGACATCGACTACGACGACGGCGAGCAGGAGAAGCGCGTCGAGGGGCGGCTCGTGAAGGCGCGCGAGGCGAAGCGGTCGCCGCGGCGCGATTCCGCGCGGCGCCGGTCGCCGTCGCCGCCCGCGCGGCGGTCGCGGTCGCCGCGCGCGGACCGGGAGCGCGCCCGGGAGCGGTCGCGGTCGCGGTCGCCCGTGCGCCGCGAGCGGAGCCGGTCGCCGCCGCGGTCCCGGGGCGCGTTCAAAGAGGGCGACCGCGTCGAGGCGCGCTTCCGCGGCCGCGAGAAGTACTACCCGGGCAAGATCCGCACGGACCGCGGCGACGGGACCTACGACGTGTCCTACGACGACGGCGCGACGGA
>NW_008705593.1:153652-156226 GCF_000186865.1 Aureococcus anophagefferens
CTCCGGGGCCGCGACAAGTGGTACCCCGGCGTCGTGGGCCGCGCCAACGTCGACGGCTCCTACGACGTCGACTACGACGACGGCGAGCGCGAGCGCGCCGTCGACGGCCGCCACGTCCGCGCGCGCGGCGGCGCCGGCGGCCGCGGCCGGTCGCCCGCGCGGTCCGACGACCGCCGGGGCGACGACGACGAGAACGAGCGGCTCAAGCGGCGGCTCCGCGACCTCGAGGACAAGCTCGCGGGCGACCGCGCGGGCTCGCTCGGCCGCCGCGACGACGCGCGGGCGTCGCGCGACGCGGGATCGGACCTCGAGGCCCTCGCGCGCGAGAACCGCGAGCTCCGCCGCGAGCTCGGCCGGGGCGGGGCCCGCGGCGGGAGCGCCCTCCTCCGGAGCGGCGACTTCGGCTACGACGCGGGCCGCGGCGGCAAGCAGCCGCCGTGGCACGCGATGGTCAACCAAGACGACGACGTCATCGACGAGCTCGTCGGCGCCATCGGCACGGGCCACGGCTCCGTCGGCCAGTGGCTCAACACGTCGGCGACGCCCCTCGAGAAGCGCAACTTCATCGAGTTCGTCCAGACGCTCGAGGAGTTCGAGGGCCGCCGCGGCCTCACGCCCCAGAACCGCAGCGCGGACGACATCTCGGGCACGATCCACCTCACCCTCGGGCCCACGATCCGGTGCCAGCTCAAGTTCCTCGTGTGATAAGGGCGACTCGAGTTGGATAGGAGGCACCTCGTAGCCTCCTTAGGAGGTGCGTCCTCGCTTTGGCGACGCAAATCCACTCGCGCCAGCGCGCTGAGGCAAATCGAGTTGCGCGCGCGAAAACTCGACGCGCAGGGCCTCGACGTCGCCGTTCGCCCCAGCCCCGGGCGATCGCGCGGATCGTAGGCCGAGGCAGCTTCGCACCTCACCTCGCTCGAGTCCCGGACTCGATCAATCAAGTGTCGATCAGTGGCCTCATATTAATCTGCCGAGGTCATGACGACCTTCGACTCCCTTCCGGAGGACGTGATGACCGCGATTCTCGGCTTCGTGGGCTTCCATCATGTGCCGGTGGCCTCCGTGGTGAACAAGAGCTGGCACCAGTCGAGCGCGTTGACGGCCGCGCGCGTGCTCCGCCGCCGCTCACTCGAGGCGGCACCCGCGCCTGTGCCGGGGGCGTGGAACGTCAGCTCCGAGGAGGGCGCTCAAGAGTACCTGAGCCTCGCTCCGCTCTCTACTTTCCCGTCCCCGCACGCGAAGTTCTTCCTTCTTGACAACCGATACGACCGTGACGGCGAGGAGCTTACGTCCGCGTTCTCGTCAACGAATCCCTATCTCATGCTACGAACCGTCGATGACAACGGCCTCGACTACTCATTCATCGTCGTGATCGACAAGAGCAGCGGTGAAGTCTCGGTGTATGAACACCCAGACGTGGACGAGAGCGGTAAGAAAATCGAGTTTTCGCAGAAACAACATTTCAGCCTATCTGATGACCAGCGCAAATTGAATTTCACTGATACATGGGGCGGCGGAAAATTTAAAAAGGTGGGAAGCCTCGACCTGAGCGAGCTGAAATTACTGGAGCGTTACGAAGCTGTCGGCGTATTCGTCGGTGTCTCGAGGATTAGAATGGGAGAAGGGAACCAGTGGATTGATGGTGTGAGAATGCAGCTCGTGCATTCCATCCTCGTGCAGATGCCAGTAGCTGATCCGGTCAACCCTCGGTATCCATATGTGCTCATCCGCGGAAACTGTTGCGCCTTCGTCACTCCGGAGCCTATCACCCGCTATTTCGCTCATGTCGATGGGCACAATCATACACACTCTCATACTCTGCTGTCTGTGACGAATGCTTACTTTCATGGATTCTCCCATGGTAGGGATCGTCCCATCTTCTATGCCCCACGTGCGACCTTCAACGCATCTCGCCGCGAGTCCACGGGTTTCGAATATTACAATTGGCAGGGGTCGCGAGTCACAAGGCTGCGGGGCGAGGTCGTCTGGGAGATCTGCTCCTCGCGGTGCGAATCCTCGAATGTCCCCGGCGGCAAGCACTTGGAAACATCGATCAAGCACCAGTCCACGACTGTATATTAGAAGTAGCTACTTGTAGAGTCTAAGAAGCCGTCAGTAGCATTGTAGCATGACCCTGCGCGCCGCGGCTAACTAGCAAGAACGGGCCCGGTCGCCTTAGCTCGCGTCGCGCTGCCACTGGAGGAGGAGCTCCGCCGCGCCGTCGTCGAGGAAGCCGAAGAGGTCGTCGCGCGACAGCGCGAGCGCCGTCGCGCGGCCGACCTGGGCGTCGACGAGCTTGTCCACGAGCGCGGGGTCCATCCAGGCCTCGGCGACGACGGCCTCGACCTCCGCGCGCGACGGCGGCTCGTCCGTGATGGGAAACGTGAGCGCGGGCGGCGGCGGCGGCCGGGGCGGCGCGTGCTTCCGCCGCTCCAGCGCGCGCCGGAGGAGCATCCGCGGCCCGAAGGGGACGTGGAGCTCCTTCAGGTCCGCGTCCTCGTCCAAATTCTTCAGGTCCGCGTCCTCGATCTCCTCCGCCCGGAAGATGCCGATGAGCCGCGTGATGCCGAG
>NW_008705593.1:156558-161708 GCF_000186865.1 Aureococcus anophagefferens
GCCGCCGACGCCCGCGCGAAGGCGGCCTCCGCGGCCGTCGCGTCGAGCGCGCGCCGCTGCGCCCGCAGGTGCGCGAGGTGGTCCTCGGCGAGCATGATCTGGACGTCGAGCGCGTCCCGCTGCTCCTCGATGGACGCGGCGATCGCGCGCGCGACGTCGTCGTCCGGCGGCGGCGCGGGCGCGCGGACGGCGGCGGCAGGCGCGAGCCGAGAGACGAGGACGATGCTGTCACCGCTCCATCGGAGCTTATTGGCGCCAAAGCTCGCGACGGCGGTCCGAATCTTGCCGCCTCCACCTCGGGATTGCCTGGCGTTAATTTTGCGGTGCTGCGGATAAAATGCGTAGAAACCGTCCGGCTTGCCGAGATCTCCCGCCAATAGCTCCGTCAGACCATGTGCGACGAGCCAGTCGCGCAGGTCGTCGACGAGCTGTTCCCCGTCCGCGGCGTCGGATTCCGGAGGATCGTCGGCCGAATCGTCGCTCGCCGCGGGCGGCGGCCGCGCGGCCTTCTCGAGCTCCGCGCGGAAGCTCGCCTCGGGCGTCGCGTCGACGTCGTCGCCCGCCGCGCTGCTCTCCGCCGCCGACGCGAAGGGCAGGATGACGACCGGCCGCTGCTTGCGCTCGCGGCGCCGCGGCTTCGGCTGGTTCGGCTCCGGCGAGTCCGCGTCGCGGACGTGCAGCGAGCACTCCTCGAGCGCGACCTTCGACGGCGTCGGCGGCGCCGCCGGCTCGCTCGGGGCCTCGGCCTCGGCCTCGACCTCGGCCTCCTCGACGGCTTCCTCCTTGCTCTCGTCGTCCGTGACGTCGTCCTCGTCCAGGGGCTCGAAGCCCGCGTCGAAAAAACTTCGGACGATGATCACGCACTCCTTGCCGAGATGCTCGCCGTTGCACGTCTGAGTCTTTTGATAGGATCGTTTCTTCTCCTTCGGCGCCTTGCCGGAGTGGCCCAGCGCGATGTGCCGGTTGAATTTGATGGGGACTTTGCACCGCGGGCATTTCGACACGTCCGGCGCCGGCGTCATTTGCGTGCTCTGCGGTAGCGCGGCCCAAAACCCGTTCCACTCCTGGTCCGACACGCCTGCGCCGATGCGCCGGCGCCAGCTCTGGGCGAAGCTGCTCTGCCAGGCCATGAGATGAAGAGGTCTACCGTCGCGCCGTCACCGCCGTCGTTCGGGAGAATACGGACTTGGACAACCACGACGTCGCCGAAACACGGCCCGTCGAGGTCTACGCCGCACGACGAGAGCACGCCCGCCGCCCCTGACCCGGTCCGCACGCAGCAGCCGAGGTCGACCTTTGCTGCAGATTTGCCGCATCGTGAGATCATCGTGATTGGCGACACAGCCGCGGCACGATGGAGGAGCTCCTGTCCGTCGTCGCCGCGAACCTCTCCATGGCCGGCGAGGACGGCGAGACGTTCCGCCGCGAGGCGGCGTCGGCGTTGCTGGCCTACAGCGAGGACGCGCAGCAGCTCGAGTTCCTGCTGGCGTCGAAGCCGGGCCTCGCCGTCGTCGCGGCGCTGGCGCGGACGCGCGCGGGCCTGCGGGACGGCCTGGGCGCGCTCGTGAACCTCATGGCCTTCGCGAACGCGAGCGGCGAGCCGGCCATGGACGCGCTCGTGCGTGCGCTCGCGAGCCCGAAATCCGTCGACGCCGCGTGCGTCGCCGCGGCGAGCGACGCGTTCGAGGCGGCGACGCGCCGGTCGGCGCTCATGTTCCTCCAGAACCTGACGACGCGGCCCTGCGGCGCCGAGGCCGTCGCGCGCCGCGAGGAGGCCGTCACCGCGCTGACGAAGCGCTTCGCGCGCCGCGGCGCCGCCGCGGCCGCGGCCGAGTGGGCCGACGGCTTCGCGGCGATCCTCCAGAACCTGAGCGCCCAGCCGACGTTCCGGAGCCTGCTCCTGCGGCGCAGCACGAAGATCTTAGGCGCGCTGCTGCCCCAGCTCCTCGACGGCTACCTCGACGCGTTCGGCGCGGCGTCGCCGGGGAAGCGGCGCGGCGTCGCCGCGGCGCTCCGCCACTGCTGCCACGACAAGGACGAGCACTTCTACCTGCTGTCGGACCTCCACGCGCCGACCTTCGCGCTCTTCGCGCTGGCCGACGCGTCCGACGCCGCGCGGCTCGCGAACGACGACCACGAGGCGCTCGCGCTGCCCGGGGGCGCGAACTGGAGCGACGCCGCGCTGCCCGCGGTCCTCCGCGAGGCCGCGGAGACGCTCGGCGACTCGAAGAAGCGCGAGCCCGACGCCCGCGTGACCCTGAGCCTGCTGGAGGCCCTGCTCTGCCTCGCGTCGACGCGCCGCGGCCGCGAGCGGCTCCGCGCGCTGCGGGCCTACGCGGTCGTCAAGGACTGCGACTTCGCCTTCGCGCCGGGCCGCGACGACCGCGACGACGCCGACGCGGGCGGCGACACGGAGGTCCTCGTCACGACCGACGACGCGCCGGAGCCCGACGAGGCCACGCTGTCCGAGGACGAGATCCTCCGCAAGCACATCGCCCGCGTCTGCAGCGACCTCGCGAACATGCTCCTGCGCGCCGAGGTCGGCGCCGACGACCAGCCCGACGAGCCCGAACGGGCCGAGGATTACGGCGAGATGGATTAAGGGTGTCACCGTAGTGGCTCGCGCGCGGGGGGGGAGCGGAGCGCGGCGGGATATACTCGAGGCTCGCGCGGAGCGCGACGCTGGCGTCGGCTACTTGGGGATGCACCCCCCCCGCTTCTTCTTGTACTTGCACGCCTTCTTGTACTTGCCCTTCTTGCACTGCTGTTTCGACTTGCCGGAGCAATCGACGGCCTGGCATAACTTCTGCTTCCACTCGCACGGAGCTTGGCTCTTCTTGCACGCCTTCTTGTCCGAGATCGCCGAGCAGCCGTCCGAGCAGGTCTTCGAATTCTTGTTCCACGAGCACGAGCCCTGCTTCTTGCACCGTTTCTTGCTAAAGACGGCGCACGGGTCCGTCGACGTCGGTGTGTCGTTGGGGCACGCGCAACCCGCGCAGTCGCAGCCCCAGAAGGGCGTCTCGAGTTCGGCGCACGTGTCGCCGTCCGCCTCGGCCCAGTGATCGCACGTTTCCCCGAAGCACGTCGCCGGACAGGACGACGGTGTGTCGTTGGGGCACGCGCAACCCGCGCAGTCGCAGCCCCAGAAGGGCGTCTCGAGTTCGGCGCACGTATCGCCGTCCGCCTCGGCCCAGTGATCGCACGTTTGCCCGAAGCACGTCGCCGGACAGGAGGGCTTCGCCGTCGTCGTCACCCCCTCGGGGGGCGTGCAGTAGAACCAGGACGCCCCGTCCACGTCGACGCACCACGGGCCGTTCTTGTCGCCGTCGCAGGGCGCCGCGGGGCACCCGCTCTGCGCCACTTCTTCGCAGCCGGGGTCGCCGGTGTTCCACGCCGACGCGCAGGTTCCCGACTCGATCTTCTCGAGAAATTCCTCGCTCTCGGGCGTGCAGTAGAACCAGGACGCCCCGCCCACGTCGACGCACCAGGCCCCGTTGGGGTCGTGGTCGCAAGGGGCCGCGGGGCACCCGACCTGCGTCACGGTTTCGCAGCCCTCGTCGCCGGTGTTCCACGCCGACGCGCAGGTGCCGGAATCGAAATCGATCTGACCGTAATGAGGAACTTCGGTGGTCGTCGTCACGGGCTCGGGCGCGCAGTAGAACCAGGACGTTCCGCCCACGTCGACGCACCAGGGGCCGCCCGCGTCGCCGTCGCACGGGGTCGGCGGGCAGTCGATCTGCGTCTCGCGGCAGCCCTCGTTGCCGGTGGTCCAGAAAGGCAAGCACGTCCCGGATTCGATCTGCGTGAGGAAGGGCGCGGCCGTCGTCGTGGTCGTCGTCACGGGCTCGGGCGCGCAGTAGAACCAGGACGTTCCGCCCACGTCGACGCACCAGGGGCCGCCCGCGTCGCCGTCGCACGGGGTCGGCGGGCAGTCGATCTGCGTCTCGTGGCAGCCCTCGTCGCCCGTGGTCCACGACGAAGCGCAGGTGCCCGACTCGACCTCGGAGAGGGAGCCGCCTCCCTCGGTGACGAACGCGTTCTCGTCGATCCAGTCCGCGAAGTGGGAGACGCGCGCGTAGACCCCCGGCTTCGACGCGGCGCACGTAGGCGGGCCGAAGCTGACGATGCCGATCTCCGTGACGCCGCCGTCGGCGGTGTCGACGAACAGCGGGCCGCCGGAATCAGCGAAGCATGAATCCTTCTCCTCGTTGGGGTCCCACGCGCAGAGCATCACATCAGGAGAGATGTAGCCCGGCCCCCACTTTGACGCGCAGGCGTCGGTGTCGATGAAGTCGAGCGCGACCTCGTGCAGTTTGTTGGGGTATTTCGAGCCCTGCTTGTTCGTCGCGCCCCAGCCCGCGACCATGAGCTTCTCGCCGACGTAGGGGTCGAACGAATCGGAGCGATCGAGGGTGACGGTCTTCGTGCGCCCGTCCGCCGCGCACGGCGCCGGCTCCGACAGAAACATGAGCGCGACGTCGTTCTCGCTGGTCCACGTATCGTAATCGGGGTGGATGAGGACCTTCTCGACCTCGATGATCTTCGAGCACACGTGGTCGAGCTTCGTGTAGTCGTGCAGGTGGACGCCGGCCGAATACACGCGCGCGACGTTCGGGAGCAGGTTGCCCTCACGGCTGAAGAAACAATGGGCCGCCGTGAGGACGACTTGACCGCCGTCGAGGAGCGAGCCGCCGCAGTTATGGTCGTCGAACTTGTCGATGAGCGAGACGACGTGGGTGCGTGAGTAGGGCTTCGATTCTTCGCCGCCGACGATGATGCGGGCGGCGGCCCCCGTGGCCAAGGCCAAGGCGATTATGATGATGCGGGGCGACGACATCGTGAGGCGAGGGCGAAGCGTGTGGCGTGCTATATTTTTGAGCATTAGCACTTGCTCTTTATAATGCTCATATCTGTTGTCCGAGAGCGTGCTTCAGAAGCTTCAGCGCATCGTTTCTGCGGCGCGCCGTGGTGGAAAATCTGTGGCGGATCTCGGCGAAGCGCCGGAGCACAGCCAAGATTTGATCAAGCGCTTTGAAACCTCGTTTGTGGTCGTCTCAAATGCCATCGCTCCAATGTAACGAGTCCTTCGCAGCCATCCAGGAGTTAATGGCAGGCACCATGCGAGATATGGGCGGCGACGGCGGCAAGAA
>NW_008705593.1:161840-164504 GCF_000186865.1 Aureococcus anophagefferens
CGGAGCATCGCCGGGCACTCTTAATCCCCAGGGTACCGTTCTATGTATAGTACCGTTCTATATGTACCTGCCTGTAGAGCTTCAAGATCGTTTCTGCGGCGCGCCGTGGTGGAAAATCTGTGGCGGATCCCGGCGAGCGCCGGAGCACAGCCAAGATTTGATCAAGCGCTTTGAAACCTCGTTTGTGGTCGTCTCAAATGCCATCGCTCCAATGTAACGAGTCCTTCGCAGCCATGCAGGAGTTGTTAATGGCAGGCACCATGCGAGATATGGGCGGCGACGGCGGCAAGAAGTCGACCTGGTCCATGTCGAAGATGCAGAGAAATATGAAATGCCACGAAGTTATCTGTCGCGTCCTCGACGGAGACGGGACATACGAAGCTGTCGGGGGCGGCATGATGTGTTTCAGCGCCGGAGGCGCGCAGGGCCCGCTCGTGCGCGACATCCAAATCTGCCGGTGCGGCGATCGCTCGGGGCGCGAGTGGAACCTTCAGATCAACTCCGACGTCGAGCTCGTTTCGGACGGCGGTGCTCCGGCCGACGCCAAAGCGCTCTTCGAGAAGGCGCTCACGGAGGTGCGCGGCACGGACATCATGCCGTTCAAATGCGTGCGGGACGAGTGCCGCCGCCCATGCAAAAACCGCAAGTGCGCCCGCTGCAAGAATGTCGTTTATTGCTCCGCTGAGTGTCAAAAGAAACACTGGAAGGAGGGGCACAAGAAGGTCTGCAAGCCCGCCTCCTGAGCGCGGATCACAATTCCCTAGGCCCCGAAGCGCGTTGTGTAGTGCCCTCCCTTCGATTCCTCCCTTGCGCCGCGGCTAACTGGCGTAAAAAGCCATCATACCACTCGTACGACAATCTCCCGGAGCGTCGACCAGCCCCCGATCTTACCGCCTCACAGCGTCGCGCGGTGGTGCTCGCGGAGCGCGAGCTTCTTGGCCTTCGCGGCCTCCTTCTTCTTGCGGTTCTTCTCCGCGTTCGCGCCGGCCGCCGCCGCCGGCGGCTTCGCGGCCTTGGGCTCCCGGGCGACCTTGGGCCGGTTCGGCTTGCGCGCGACGGCCTGCTTCCAGTCCGCCTCCGACAGGATGACGTCGGGGTCGTAGTCGCTCTCGTCGTCGCTCTCGCCGTCGCTCTCGTCGTCGTCGCGGAGGAGGCGGTTCCGCTCCTTCTTGAGCCGCGACGCGCCGCGCGGCTTGGGCACGCTGCCCTGCAGCCGGTCCGCGAACTTGGTCGTCGCCGGCGCCGCGGCCGCGGGGGGCGTCGCGCCGGGCTTCTCGTAGGCGACGAGGCCGTCGAGGTCCGGCGCGGCGCCGCGCGCGGGCGCCGCCGCGGGCGCGGCGGCGGGCGCCGCGGGCCCGAGGCGCCGCAGCCGGTCCGCGAGGACCTTGCTCTCGCGCGCGCCGTCGTCGTAGCCCACGACGTACGACCGCCGCCCGGAGCCGAGCGGCCGCGAGCTCACGACGGAGCCCGCGAACCACTCGGCGCCGTGCTCGTAGCGCGCCTCGACGCGCGCGCCGACCTCGTACTCGGGCTCCGCCGGCGCGCTCGGCGCCGCCCGGGCCGCGCGCGGCGCCGCCTCGGCCGCGGCCTTCTTGCGCCGCGGCGCGGCCTTGGCGACGCGCGCCGGGTCGTCGTCCGCGGCGGCGGCGGCCGGCGCCGGCGGCTCCGCGGCGGGCGCCGGCGCGTCGTCCTTGTCCTTCTTCTTCTTGTGCTTCTTGCCGCGATGCGCCTTCTTGGGCGCGTCGCCGCCGCCGGACTGCTTGAGGAAGAAGGTGTAGAGGGCCACGGGCACGGCGACCGCCACCGCCACCTTCGCGAGCGCTTCCATCGAAGTCGTGCGGGTCGATGCTGGGTCGGTGCAAAGCGCTCGTCGTCGAGCGCGCGCTGGCGGGCGCTTGCCACGCGTCGAGGCGCAAGTCTCACGAGCTCCAGCTCGTGGGACTTGCAGTACAGATGTACTGCATGTTGCTCAAACGTTTCTCTCGGGTGGCCTTTGTGAGATGGGGCTGCTAGAGAGAGCGCCGACGATGCGAGGCGCAACGCGGCGCGCCGTGCTCTACGACTGCTTCGGCCTTCCGTGACGCGAGAGCTCTCCACCTCAGCCATGGCGCGCTTCGCGCGGCCCTTCGAGCCGCCCGCGAAGCGGCCGCCGCTGCGGGCCGGGCTCCGCGCCGAGGTCGGGACGCTGCGGAGCGAGGTGGCGCTGCTGCAGGAGGAGAACGCGCGCATGGCGTCGCAGAACCGCGAGTTCCTGGAGCTCGTGCACGGCCTCGTGGAGGACCGGCGGGCGGGCGGCGACGGCCTCGCGCTGCCGTCCTTATGCGACGGCTCCGACGACGCGGCCGACCGGTCGTCGCGGGCCGACGCGTCGGAGCTGTCGCGGTGCGCGCGGCGGCTCCGCGTCGTCCAGGCCGTGCTCCGCAAGGCCGTGCGCTGCGCCTGCGTCGGCGCCGCGCGCCTCGACTGGCTCGTCGGCCGCCACCTCGCCGCGTCCGCGGTGTCGCGGTGGCGCGCGGCCGCGGCCGAGGCCCTCGCGGTCCGCGAGGCCGCGCGCGCAACCCGCGGCGCGGCGGCGCGGCGCGTCGTCGCGCGGCGCGCGACCCGCGCGGTCGGCGCCGCCTTCCGCGCCTGGCGCCGCGCGTCCGCGGCGCCGCGCGGCGTCGA
>NW_008705593.1:164769-165731 GCF_000186865.1 Aureococcus anophagefferens
GCGCGCGCTGCTCGCGCGCGGCGCCCCGCGCGTCGCGCTCGACGCGGCCGACGCCGCCGCCCTCGAGGCCGCGCTCGGCGCCCTCGACCGGGGCGCGCGGCTCCTCGACCGGGGCGCGTGGCACCGCGTCGCGTCGCGGCGGCGGTCGCGCGCGCTCCGGCGCGCGTGGGCCGCCTGGGCGCCCGCGCGCCGGGGCGGCCGGGGCGTCGTCGCGGCCTGGGCCCTGGAGCGCTGGCGCCTGGCGCGGCTCCGGCGCGCGTGGCGCGCGTGGGCCGCGGCGCCGCGCGCGCTCCGGCGCTGCGTCGCCGACTGGCGGTCGCGGCGCCGGCGCGCGGCCTGGCGGCGCTGGGTCGACGAGTTCCGACGGGCCCGGGTCTGGGAGGCCGCGGCGCGGGACCGCGCGCGCGACACCGAGGCGCGGGACCGCGAGGCCGCGGCGGCGGCGAGACACGGGGCCGCGTGGCGCGCGGCGCGTTGCGCGGCGCGCTGGAGCCGCGGGCGCCTCGCGCGGGGCCTGCGGCGCTGGGCCGAGGTCGCCGCGGCGTCGCGCGCGCGCGAGCGCCTCGACGAAGCCGCGCGGCTCGCGGCCGACCGCGGGCGGCGCGACGCGGCCGTCGCGGCGACGGCGCGCGCGCTGCGGCGGGTCCGCGCGGACCGCGCGCGCCTCGCGCTGCGCAGGTGGGTCCGGGCCGCGCGCAGCGAGGACCTCCTCGACCGCGACGTCGCCGCGGCGACGGCCGTCGCGCGCCGCTGCGCGGTGGCGTGGTCGCGGCGCGCGGCGCGCGCGGCCCTGCGCCGCTGGGTCGCCGCGGCCTTCGCGCCGCGGCGCCGCCGCCTGCGGCGCGTCGTCGCGCGCTGGCGCCGCAGGCGCGCGGCGCTGGCGTTCCACCGCTGGCGCGCGGACGCGCGCGGCGCCGCCGCGCGAGACGCGGAGGCGCGGCGCTGCGCGACGCGCGCGCTGC
>NW_008705593.1:165781-168212 GCF_000186865.1 Aureococcus anophagefferens
GCGGCGCTCCGCGGCGCTGGCGCGCCTCGTGTCCGCGGACGCGCCGGCGGCCGCGCGCGCGTTCCGCGCCTGGCGCCGCCGCGTCGCCGACGACCGGCGGCGCGCGCGCCTGCGGAGCGCCGCGCGGCGCCTCGCCGCGCTCACGGACCGGCGGGACGCGCTCCGCGCGCTCCGCGGACTCTTCCGCCTCCGCGCGGCGGCGGCGGCGGGCCCCGCGGCGCGGCCGGCGGCGGCGCGGTCGCCGGCGGCGCGGCGCGTCGTCCTCAAGCTCGCCTTCCGCGAGGCAGGCGCGTTCTTCGCCTGGCGCGCGGCGGCCGCGGCGCGGCCCCGCGGGCCCCGGCCGCCGACGGCGTCCGCGAGGATGATGGAGCGGTCGCTCAAGGTCGCCGCGCGCCAGGCGGACCAGTTCTGCAAGCGCGAGGCGCTCGCGGTGTGGCGGGAACTCGTGCGGGCGCACGAGCGCCGGGGGCTCGCGCTGCGGCTCCTCGGCGGCGCGCTCGAGCGGGCGGCGGCGGCGCGGGCCCTCCGCCGCGCGGCGCTGCGCCGCTGGCGGGGCTCCGGAGCCCCGACCGGCCCCGTCGACGTCTCCGCGGCGTCGCGACAGGAGGCGTCCCCCGGCGGCCTCGTCGACGTCTCCGCGGCGTCGCGACAGGAGGCGTCGCCCGGCGGCCTCGTCGACCTCTCCGCGGCGTCGCGACAGGAGGCGTCGCCCGGCGGCCTCGTCGACGTCTCCGCGGCGTCGCGCGAGATCGCGGGGGCGCCCAAGGTCGCGCCGCGGCGGGCGTCGCTCGCGGCGACGCTCTTCGCGACCTTTGCGCCCGCGGCGCCCCCGACGAGCCCGACGACCGACGGCGAGGGAGGCTTCGCGCCGACGAGCCCGACGACCGACGGCGAGGGAGGTTTCGACTCCGAGGACCCCGAGTCGTCGTCGGAATCGGACGCGGGGTCCGACGCGGCGCCGGACGGGATCGTGAGGGTGGCGATGGCCGACGGCGGCTGCGGCTACCTCATCACGGCGCTGCCGCCGCGCGGGCGCCTCTTCCGCGACCCCGCGTGCACTGGCGAGATCTTCGTCGAGGGCTTCGCGGGCCAGATCATCTACTTCAGGCTCGACGACCCCGGCGACGACGACGGGTCGCCGTGCGCCTTCACCTACAAGATGATGAGCGAGGACGGCGAGTTCTCCGAGGACCTCGTCGCCGAGATCCGCGCGCCGCCGCTGTAAGCTGTGGCTTGACCTTCGACACGCATGGGCGATGGCGAATTCTCCGAGGACCCCGCCGCCGAGGTGCCGCCGCCGAGGTGCTCTACTTGAACCACAAGTTCAGTGCTACTACTTGAACCACAAGTTCAATCAACATTCGATTTTTCTCCGTGGACGGCCGCCATGGGCTGCAACCCTGGACGTTTCGAGGCGCGCCGCCTGCTCCCGCTGGCGCTGCTGGTCGCGAGCTGCGGCGCGGACCTGACGAAGATCGCTGGCTGCGCCTGGGAGGAGACCAGCACCCAGGAGTGCGACTCCAATTGCCTCGACATGGGGACCGGGAGCGGCTCCCGGGAGGCCTGCCGCGAGGGCCTCTACGAGAACGACGGTGTGCCGGACTGCGGCGGCAGGAGCATGTACTACAACTCGAACGACGACTCCTGCTACGTTTGCGACGGCGACGGCACGAGCGGCACGCTTTTCACGCGGCACACGATCGACTACTGCTCCGAGATCACCGCGTGCGCCGACGGCTGGCAGCCGAGCGCGGACGGGCAGGACTGCGATCCCGTGCCGACGCCGCGGCCGACGCTGCAGCCCGTCGCGCCGCCGACGGCCGCGCCCGTCGCGACGGCGACGTCCGCGCCGACGCCCGGAGCCCAGGCCGCGCCGACGTCCGTCGCGCCGACGCAGGGACGCACGACGCTCGCGCCCACAGGAGCCCAGGCCGCGCCGACGTCCGTCGCGCCGACGCAGGGACGCACGACGCTCGCGCCCACAGGAGCCCAGGCCGCGCCGACGTCCGTCGCGCCGACGCAGGGACGCACGACGCTCGCGCCGACGATCGGACTGGCCGCCGGACAGGCCGCGCCGACGGCCGCTGCGAACGCGTCCTTCGTCGCCGCCGCGGGCGCGTCCTGCGCGGCGCTCGTCGCGCGGGAGCTCCGGTGCGACTCGGAGCGCGCGAGCGAGGGCACGTCGCACGCGTCCGCGGACGCGTGCGCCGCGGCCGCGGCCAACGACACGGCCTGCGCCGGGAGCTCCTACATCCAGTGGAGCGACGCGCGCAACGCGGCCTCGGGCTGCTCGTGCTGCGACGGCGACATCTACGACATCCTCGCGAGCGGGCGCAACGGCACGGGCTGGGAGGTCCACGAGATCACCTGCGCGGCGGAGACGCCCGCGCCCGGCGCCGCGGGCGGCGACGAGCTCCCGAACGTCGCCGCG
>NW_008705593.1:168262-195510 GCF_000186865.1 Aureococcus anophagefferens
CGACGTCGACCTCGTCGCGACGTCGGCGAGCGACCGGTCCGTCGCCGTCTACAACAACGACGGGTCCCAGGGCTTCACCGAGAACGTCATCTCGGACAACCCCGCGGGCGCCTACGGCCTCGACGTCGGCGACGTGGACGGCGACGGCGACGCCGACGCCTTCGTCGCGTTCCCGACGGCGGACGCCGTCGTCTGGTACGAGCAGGATTCCAACCTGACGGACTGGGAGCACGTCGCGACCACCGCGCCCGACAGCCCGCGCGACGTCTTCGCGGCCGACGTCGACGGCGACGCGGACCTGGACGTCGTCGTCGCGTCGGCGCTCGACGACACCGTCGCCTGGTTCGAGAACGACGGGTCCCAGAGTTTCTCGCAGCGCGTCGTCGCCGCGGACGCCGTCGGCGCCTGCGCGGTCGGCGTCGTCGACGTCGACGGCGACGGCGACCTGGACCTCGTCGCCGCGAGCCGCAACGACGACGCCGTCCGCGTCTACAGCAACGACGGCGCCCAGAGCTTCCTCGCCATCGTCGTCTCGACCCACTCGATGAAGGCGCGCGACGTCTTCGCGGCCGACGTCGACGGCGACGGCGACGCCGACCTGCTCGTGTCGTCGTCCGAGGACCGCAAGCTCGAGTGGTTCGAGAACCTGAGCCCCGGCGTCGCGAACCACACGCTGAGCAGGGACGTCTCCGGCGCGTCGGGCGTCTACGCGGCCGACGTCGACGGCGACGGCGCCGTCGACCTGCTCGTGGCCGCGGAGAAGGGCGACGTCGCCTACGCGTTTTTGAACAACGGCACGAACTTCCCCATGTACGAGGCCGGCGGCTGCGAAGGCACGCGGTCCATCCACGCCGCTGACATCGACGGCGACGGCGACGTCGACGGGACGACGTCCTGCCAGGAAGGGGACGGCGTGCTGTGGTTCGAGACGGCGTGCAACGCCTCCTTTTCCGGCGGCGGCGACTACTTCTACAGTCCCTTCGACGACGACGGCGCCGACGTCTCCGCTGGCGGCGGCGGCGGCGGCAACTACTTCTACAGCCCCTTCGACGACGTCCCCTTCGACGGCCCCACGCCGTGCCCGGCCTGCGACTCGGACGACGCGGACGGCACGTGCGAGACCGCGCTCGCCGACAGCTCGTGCACCGAGTTCTGCAGCTACGGTTCCATGAGCTATTCCAGCTCCAACGGCGCGGAATCGTGCACGTGCGGCTCGGGCAAGTGCTGCTCCGACGCGAACCCGGAAGAGTGCGCCACGCCCGACGACGCCTACGGCTACGGCTACAGCAGCCGCCAGGATTATGGCTACGGCGCTTACTACAGCAATCGCCAAGACGACGGCGCCTACGGCTACGACACGCCATATATTTACGGCAACAGCAATCGCCAAGACGACGGCACCTACGGCTACGACACGCCATACATTTACGATGACTACGACGGCGCATACGGCTACGGCTACAGCAATCCTACAATTCCTCCTACAGCCGAGTCCTACAGCTACTCCTACAGCTACTCCTACAGTGCCTCGTCCTACTCGTACTATTCCTACGACGACGCGGCGTCGCCTTCTTTGTCGCCTTCTTTGTCGCCTTCTTTGTCGCCGAGCGCGCCCCCGACGAGCGTCGCGCCGAGCCCCTATCCGACCTACCTCTCGCAAGCCCTCGTCGCCCACTACTCCTTCGACGACGGCACGGCCGCGGACGACGCCAACAAGGTCCCGCTCGACGGGACGATCGTCGGAGCGACGGCGACGACGGGCCGCGACGGGAGCGGCGCGCTCTCCTTCGACGGCGTCGACGACTACGTCGTGTTCCCGGCCGCGGTGACGGCGAACCTCCTCGGGAACGCGTCGCGGACCGTGTGCCTCTGGGCGCTGATCGACGAGTTCGACGAAGGCACGCTCTTCTCGTACGATTCGAACGTAGTCGGGCAAAGATTCGGCTTCATGACGGAGAGCGCTCCCGGCGAGTTCCGGCTGCTCGGGTACGGGTCGAGCTACGACTTCCCCGACCTCGCGCTGTCCGGATCCGACGACGGCGACTGGCATCACATTTGCAACACGTACAACGGAACGCGATGGGTCCTGTACTTCGACGGGGACGAAAAGCACAGCGTCAAGGTGGACTTGGAGACCGGCGACGACAACCCGCTGACGATCGGCGTGCGCTACTCGAGCGGGTACACGGGGTATTTCTCCGGCTCCATCGACGAGGTCTCCGTCTACTCGAGGGCGCTCGACGAGGGCGGGATTCGAACGCTGTACAGCGCCTTCACGATCGCCCCCACGGCCGCGCCGACGCCGAGCGCGCTCATCGTGCATTACTCCTTCGACGACGGGACCGCGAACGGCCACCACGACGGGAGCCTCGACGGCACGATCGTCGGCGCGAGCGCGACGACCGGCCCCGACGGGAGCGGCGCGCTGTCCTTCGACGGCGTCGACGACTACGTCGAGTTTCCCTCGGCCGTGACGGCGGACATCCTCGGCGGCAGCGCGCGGACCATCTGCCTCTGGGCGGTGATCGATTCCTTCAGCAGCGACGGGGGGCTCTTCGACTACGGGACCTCCTCCGACCTGCAGAACTTCGCGCTTCGAGTGGCCGGCACGGACGGCACCCTCAAAGTCCAGCTCTGGGGCGCCGACACGGACGTCGCGCTGTCGGGGTCCGACGACGGCGGCTGGCATCACTACTGCCTGACCTACGACGGGTCGGCGTGGTACCTGTACTTCGACGGGAACGAGGCAGGGTCTGGCACGAGCGCGGTCAACACGGGCTCGGACCGCGCGCTCCGCCTCGGGCAGTGGAACCTCGGAGACGACAATGACGGCTACCTCGACGGCTCCATCGACGAGGTCTACGTCTACTCGACCGCGCTCGACGCGGACGACGTCGAGGCCCTCTACGCCGCCGCGGCGGCCCCGCCGACGGGCGCGCCCACGGTCGAGCCGACGGCGGTGCTCACGGCCGAGCCGAGCCTCGCGCCGAGCCCGGAACCCTCGACCGCGCCCACGGTCGAGCCGACGGCCGCGCTCACGGCCGAGCCGAGCCTCGCGCCGAGCCCGGAACCCTCGACCGCGGCGCCCTCGACCGCGGCGCCCTCGACCGCGGCGCCCTCGGCCGAGCCGACGATGCTGCCGAGTCCGGAACCGAGCCTGCTGCCCACGAACTCCCCGACGGTCACGCCGACGACGTCCGCGCCGACGGCCGTCCCGTACCCGAGGCCGACGCGGCGGCCGACGCCGTCGCCGAGCCCCCGGCCGACGCGCGCGCCGACGTCGTCGTTCGCGCCGACGAAGGCGCTGAATCCGTCGGGCGCGCCGTCGCTGCCGCCGACCCTGAACCCGTCGTCCGCGCCGCCGTCGAGCGCCCCGACGGTCTTCGACTGCGACCGCTTCGTCGTCCCCGCCGCGCCGGTCCTCGCGGACGCGGCGTTCACGTCCACGGGCGCCAAGATGCTCGTGAACCTCGACTCGGCGTCGGACCTCGGCGGCTTCGACGCCGGCGAGGAGTTCGCCTGCGACGAGGTGCTCGCGTTCGACGACGCGGCGCTCGCGACGTGCTTCTGGGTCAACGGCACGCAGATCGACGCCGTCGTGTCGTCGAGCGTCGGCTTCGAGCCCGGCGACGCCGTCGGGCTCCTCGCGGACACGGTCGAGGCCGCGTGCGCGACGACGAAGGACCGGTCCTGCGAGTGCTACGAGCCCAACGCGGCGTCGTCCGTCGCCGTGGACCCGCCGGACGAGATCCCGAAGCCGACCGTCGTCTTCCAGTCGAGCGACGTCGTCGGCATGTGCGAGGGCGCGACCGTCGGCGCGTCGCAGTCGTCCGGCGGCGCCGGGCGGCCCATGGCCTTCGCCTGGACGACGTACCTGCTCCTCGCCGACAAGGTCTCCTACGTCGACCTCGACGACGCCGGGGCCGCGGGCACGAACGCGTCCGTGGGCCTCGCGGCGCTGACGAACGGCGCCAACGCGGGCAGCGGGCTCCCGTCGCTCTACGTCCCCTCGACGGAGCTCGAATACATCAACTACGACGGCTTCGCGGGCTTCGTCGCCGAGCTCGTCGTCGCGAATTTCCTGGGGGGCACCGCGAACAAGACGACGCGCGTCGAGGTCACGAACAAGGCGATCCCGTCCCTGGAGATCATCGGCGGCAGCGAGCGGACGACGCTGCGGTCCCAGTCGCTGAGCGTCGAGGCCTCGGGCCTCGCCGCGAGCTGCGACCCGGACACGCCCGTGTCCAAACGGGGCCTCACGTACGCGTGGACCCTCTACGCCCTGTCCGGCGGCGTCGCGACGCCGCAGACCGGCGCGCAGTACGCGTCGACGGCCGTCAACGAACGCTTCTACACGCTCGGCGGCTACACGCTCGACGCGAATCGCGACTACGCGCTCGTCGCGAACGCGTCGGACAGCAGCGGCAACTACAACGTCGCCGGGACCCGCGTCTCCGTCGGCGTCGGGGCCGTCGTCGCGGTCATCGACGGCGGCGACCGCGTCGTGAGCACGTCGTCCGCGGCGACCGTCGACGCGTCGAGCAGCTACGACGAGGACGGCCAGGCCGCGCTGACCTACGCCTGGTCCTGCGCGGACGCCAACGGGTCGAGCTGCGACGCGTTCCTCGCGGGGACGCTGGGCATCGACCTCACGGCGTCGACCCTCGTCTTCGACGACCCCGACGTCGCGGCCTCGCTCACCGAGGCCGCGAGCTTTTTGTTCACGGTCGCGGTGTCGGCCGTCGACGCGACGGGCCGCAGCGACGCCGCGTCCGTGACGCTCACCTTCGTCCCGGAGACGCCGCCGACCGTGACCATCGACGCGCCCGCGACGGTCGTCAACCCGCAGCAAAAATTGACCCTCTCGAGCGCGATCACCGCGCCGGCGACCGACGACGTCGGCGCGCCCATCGCCGACGGCGCGGCCCTCGTATCGAGGTGGACGCTCGTCGCCGGCGCCCTCCAGGGCGCGCGGTCGCTCGCCAACGTCACGCGGACGGCGCTCGACGCGTCCGTGCTGACGACGGCGAGCGGCGCGACGACCCACGACCTCGTCTTCGCCGCGTACTCGCTCGTCGACGGCGCGACGTACACGCTGAGCCTGTCCGCGACCGTCGACGGCGTCGCGACGCGGGGCGCGGCGTCGGTCACCATCGTCGCCGCGACGCCGCCGACGTCCGGCGTCTGCCGCGTCGCCAACCCGGAGACGGGCGACGCGACGGGCGAGGCGCTCGTGACCAAGTTCTCCATCGAGACGTCGCTCTGGGCGTCGGAGAACCTGCCGCTCAACTACAAGTTCGAGTACGCGTCGAGCGGCGGCGACGCGATCCTGCGGGGCGCGTCGCTGCTGCCGACGATCGCGTCCTACCTGCCCCAGGGCACCATCACGGTCTCCGCGATCGCCGTCGACGCCGTCGGCGCGACGGGCTCCGCGAGCGAGACCGCGACGGTGACCGAGTTCGTCGCGGCGTCGACGGAGGCGCTGCTCGACGCGTCGTCCGTGGCGCTCGACGAGGCCTTCGCCGAGGCGTCGCTGAGCGCCGTGCTCCAGGCCGTCGTCTCGTCGTCCGGCGCGACGTCGACGTCGGACTCCGCGCTCGACGCGTCGCTC
Organism: Aureococcus anophagefferens; assembly: GCF_000186865.1. NCBI lineage: Eukaryota > Pelagophyceae > Pelagomonadales > Pelagomonadaceae > Aureococcus > Aureococcus anophagefferens. The sequence continues at coordinate 173,874 of NW_008705593.1, forward strand.
ATCGGCTACCTCGCCAACGCGACGGCGACGCTCGCCAACGTCGACTCCGGCGACGTCGAGGCGACCCTGGCGACCCTCGTCTACCCGCTGGCCAACGCCGGCGCCCTCGACGACAAGGCCTCCGCGACCGCGCTCGCGACCGTGGGCGCGCTCGTCGCGTCCATGGTGTCGGCGACCCTCGGCGGCGAGTCGACGGCGCCGGCGTCGACGGCGACCGTGCTCAGCTCCCTCATCGACTCGCCCCTCTTCAGCGACGCGGCGACGCGGCGCCGGCGCCTCGACGAGGGCGAGGCGGACGACGACGCGTCGTTCCTGTCGTCCGTCGACGGCCTCGGGACCGCGCAGCTCGCCGAGCTCATCGCCGGCGAGGACGCCGCGGGCGTCGCGTCGAGCAACTTCAACTCCGCGCTCCAGAAGCTCGCGTCGAGCTCGCAGGAGGCGTCCACGACGACGGTCGCGGCGCCCGGCGTCAACGCGACGGCGACGCTGACGCTCAACGAGGGCGACGCCTTCTCCGTGGCCCTCAACGAGTTCCCCCGGGCCGCGGACCTGTCCACCCTCGCCGCGACGTCCGACACGCTGCGCGTCACCGTCGACGACGACGCGGCGACGCGGCGGCGGCTCCTCGCCGCGAGCCCCGCGCGGCGCCGGCGGCGCCTCGACGACCTCGCGAGCGCGGCCGCGGACCTCGCGCCGTCGGCGACGGCCGCGCCGAGCGCGACGGCCGCGCCGACGGCCGCGACGGTCAACGTGTCCCTGGCCCTCGCCGCGGACCAGCCGAACGCGACGCGCGAGACGACGCTCCTCGAGTGCTTCTGCGACGAACCGGGCGACTTCAACTACACCTGCGCGAACAACTTCACGGTGGCCTACGCCTGCGACGGGACGCCCGCGTCGCAGAACTTCACGTGCCCGGGCCCGGGCACGGGGTGCGCGGCCGTCGCCGACGACGGGTCCGAGCCGCCCTGCGAGACGGCGACGGACGGCGCGGGCAACGTCGTCTGCACCTGCGCCGTGACTGTCAGCGAGCCCGCGGAGGTGGCGACCGTCGACGCGGACGTCGGCGAGTCCATCGGCGCCTACACGGAGTCGTTCGTGCCCGCGATCAACCTCGCCAAGGCCCGCACGATGATCATCATCCTCGCGGTCCTCTTCGCCATCTTCGCGGTCCTCGAGGTCTGCTGCACCTACCTCGACGCCATCAAGTTCCCGCGGCCGCGCGACGCCGGCGCGCCGGCCGCGCCCGACGGCGCCGCGGCGCCGCCGCCCGGCGCCGACGCCGAGCCCGGGTCGCCCAACGCGGCCGCGTTCGTCGACACGGTGCTCTCGGTCCACGCGGCGGCGTCGGACTACGCGGGCCGCGCGACGACCTACGCGCAGTCCGTCTTCTACGTCGCGCTCGCGGCGGCGCGCGGCGGCGGCGGCGCCGACGCGTTCGACGAGACCGGCGACGATCATCCTCGTCGTCATCCTCATCATCATCGCCACCACTCGGAGACCGACTCCTTCTACTACGGCGGCGCCGCCGAGGAGAACGAGGCGTCGGCGCCGCTGTCGCCGCCGCCCAAGTCCGTCGAGCACGCGCAACGAGCGCTCGACGCCGCGCTCGCGCGAGCGTCGCCCCACCGCCACCACCACCACCACCACAAGGACTCGCCCAAGGCCATCGACTTCGACGGGTCGCCGAAGTCGCTCGCGATCCACTTCGACGGCGTCCTGGAGCTGCCCAACGCCCTCGTCGGCGAGGAGGCGGCGGGCGCCGACGCGCAGGCCTGGCCGGACCTGCCGAACATCCTGGACATCCCCCACGAGCTCGCGGAGGCCTTCGACTTCATCGACAAGGACCACAACGGCGCGCTGACGCGCGCCGAGGTCATCCGCGCGTGCCGGCGGAGCGCCAAGGTCCGGGACCTGCTGGGCCTGCCCGAGCACATCCGGCAGGAGGACGGCACGCGGGACCGCTTCGAGGAGGTCTTCCAGGCCCTCGACGTCGACGACAGCAAGACGATCAACCTGCTCGAGTTCTGCGCGCTCAGCGGCGTTTTAGCGGAGGCGCACGGCGGCACGCCGCGGCGCCACGACCCCCAGAACACGGTCGCCCTCATCCGCGCGGAGCAGCGGCGCACGCGGCCCGTGCTCTGCTGCCAGAGCTCCCTCGACGACGTCGAGTCGCCGAAGCACCTCGAGCCGCCGTCGCCCGCGCTATCGGCCTACGCGACGCCGCGCGGCGTCCCGGACGCGCCCGGCGCGGAGCCGAGGCCGGCGGCCATGAGCGTCAAGAGCTTGAGCGCCTCGAAGATCGTCGAGGAAGACGATCCCCCGCCGCCGCGGCGGGGCTCGCCGAGCTCGCCGAGCTCGCCGAACTCGCCGTCGGGCATGTTCGACCAGTTCGCGGAGTTGGTCGCGTCCGACGAGTTCCACGACCGCGCGCGGGACCGGTCCACGGAGCAGGCGTCGACGTTCGAGCGGCCGAGCCTGCTGCGGGCGTGGACGGCCATCAAGTACAACCACCAGGTCTTCGCCGTGTTCTGCATCTACAGCGAGGCCGTGCCGCGCCTCTACCGCGGCCTCAACCTCTGCCTCGAGATCTTCCTCTGCGCGTTCGCGTTCCAGCTCGAGAACGCGCTCGAGTACCCGGACCCGGGCTGCGACAAGGAGACGACGCGCGACGACTGCCTCCAGTACGAGAACTTCCGCATCGAGGCGCTGAGCGACGGCGCGCGGAAGATGTGCAACTGGGACGGGTGCTCCGCGTCGTGCGACTACAACGAGCCGGGCGAGGGCGACGAGCTCGACTTCGACCACATGGTGCTCCTCACGATCACCCTCGCCATCCTCCTCCCGGTCTGCAAGCTCATCGGCTGGATCTTCGACAACGTCGTCATCGCGCCCCTGCCCCTCGACGTCATCCTCGGCGTCAACGCGAGCTGGGCCGCGGCGAGCGCCGGCGCCGCGCGACTCCGGGCCATGGTCGTCGTCGAGGGGCCGCCGCCCAAGGGCGCGCCGCCGGCGCCGGACGACGACACGCCGGCGCCGGACGACGCGCACACGGCGCCGGACGACGCGCAAACGGCGCCGGACGACGCGCCCGCCCCCGGGGCGGACCACTGCCTGCCCCGGTTCGACGCGTTCCCCGGGAAGTGCTTCGGCGCGGGCGAGGCGCCGGCGCCGCCCGCGGGTGCGCCCGAGCCCGCGCTCGAGCACTTCCCGGAGGTCCACGAGGGCGACCCCTTCTTCGAGACCCTCGACGAGGAGGCGCCCGAGGAGGAGCCCTTCGCCGCGGTCGTCGAGGCTCTCGCCGCCGCCGAGCCGCCCGAGCCGGCGCCCCCCGAGGCCGAGGCGATGGAGCGGGGCACGCGCCGCGGGAGCAAGGCCGAGGCCGACCGGCTCGCGGCCGAGGAGCGCGCGCTCGTCGCCGGCGCGACGAAGGACGAGATCGCCGCGGACGCGGCCATCGTCGAGAACGGGGCAGGAAAAGAGAGCGACATTCCCAACTTCAAAGGCTCATATCTCGGCCATTTTCCACTCGTTTTGGCTGATTTTTGGACGAGCGATCATCTCTCGGAACGATCTCGAAGCGCATATGCTTTTTATCGAACGCGCGCGCGCGGAAAACTCACGTTGAAGCGACGTTGAATCGCCCTCGTGCTGCCCAGGTCGAGAAGATCACCGAGGAGATCGAGACGTCCGCGGCGGAGACGCGGACGCGCATCCTGCGCGTCGAGGCGCACATGGCCGCGTCGCGCCTGAAGAAGCGGTCGCGCTTCGCGGCGGCGGTCGGCCTCGGCGAGCTGCCGCCGTGGCTCAAGGCGTGGAAGCTCCGCTACAAGATCTGGGCGCACCGCGCGCGGCGCGGGTTCATCAGGCCCTTCCTCCGGCCGGACCCGACGCGCGAGCGGCGGAAGCTCGTCGCAAAGGCGCTGGCGCCCCACGTCATGGAGGCCGTGCTCCTGCGCCACGAGGAGCTGGTGGCGAGAGTCAAGGACCTGCACAAGATCCACGCGCACGACCCCGCGGAGCGGGACCGCGCGGAGGCCATGATCGAGCGCCTCGACGCGTCCATGCTGTCCCAGTGGGGCTTCGAGGCCCACGAGGAGCGGTTCCGGCAGAACGTCGAGGCCGCGATCCGCAAGCAGATGCGGCTCGCGCTGCTCTGGAACGAGGAGCTCGAGGACCTCGAGACCGACGACGCGGAGGAGACGCTGGCTCTGCGGGCGTCGAAGCTCATCGAGTTCGAGCGGCTGCAGAAGCTGCTCCCGGCGGAGCGCGCCGTCTACGAGAAGTGCATGGAGCGCGCGCCGACGGACGCGTACGACGCGCCCGACGAGGCGCCGTCGCTCCTCGTCTGGGTCCTGTCGTGGGCGTTCCTCTTGGGCCTCGTCGCCTACGTGATTATTTATCTCCTGACGGCGGCGACGGAGATGGCGTCGACGAAGAAGACGCTCGCGTGGCTCTCGGATCTGTGCTACGAGACGGCGTTCATCTACGGCGTCGTGCTCCCGATCCAGATTCTAGTGCTCGACACGATGCTCCCGTCGCTCCTCAACGAGCGCTTCGGCCACCTCGAGGATCCGACGCAGATCAAGGTCATCCCCTTCCACACGCGGCTCCCGGCGACGGCGACGCAGTTCCTGCTGGAGAAGCGGCCGGAGCTCCGGAACACGAAGATCGGCAAGCACATCCTCGAGAAGCACCCGGAGCGCCACGCGCTGCTGACGGTCATCGACCCCGCGGCCATCGAGCACATGTACGCGGAGGCGACGTGGAAGCCCCGGCCGTCGACGCACCTCTTCCTCTTCTTCTGGGCGTTCCTCTACGGGCCCCTGCCCGGCGACATCCAGGACCTCATCTTCGAGTACCTCTTCACGCTGTCCCAGCCCCTCGCGAACATCTGCGGCGCCGTCTTCGGCAAGCAGATGCACGGCACGCTGACCCTCGTCGGCTCGGCCTTCCTCCTCGCGGTCTTCTTCACCGTCTTCCAGGTCGCGGCGATCACCTGGGACCGCGCCGCGCGCCGCTTCAAGTACCTCGACGTCAGGAACCTCCTCGACGACTTCATCGGCGACACGTTCACGACGTCGACCGCGGACAGCGACTAGGTGGGTAAGGGCGCCCTCCGGCGTGCCGTGGGGTGCAAGGTTTAACATCCGGCCATCGGTGAATTCAACGTGAATGAAAAGTTGAGTTTCGTGGAGTGTGGGTGGGGCATCCTGCCCATACGATGCGTGCTCGCAACCGAGTAGAATGCGTCGATAGCAACACGTCGCCGCAGCGCGCAGCCCCACCAATCCCGGGGCCGCCGCTGCCGCCGCTGCGCGTCAATATACTCCCCGAGGACATGGCAGAGGAAATGTGTGAATCCGGCGGCGCCATGTCCGATGTTGCGAAAGACGGTGGTGCCGGCGACGAGGTCCAGGAAGTCGATGCGTCCCCGCCGATGTTCAGCATTCGGCTTCTCGCAGACGTGAGCCCGTGCGGCGGGCAACCGAAGCTGCTGCTGGGCGGCGTGCGCGTCGCGCCCGGACGCGACCTGCGGCGTCTGCTCGAGGAGCGAGACTCCGCGCTGCAGCAGGTGGAAAAGGAGTGGCTCGTCGAGTACTTCGACCCAGATTTCCAGGAGTACCTTCCGCTCTCGGAGGATCTCTCGGAGCTCCGGGGCCAGCGCGCCGCCCGGCTGCGGACGTCCTTCGTCGGCGCGGAGGAACCGGCGTGGAACCGGCCGGCAGCCCCGAAGGCGCTCGGAACGACGCACTCTCGGCGCCTGACGCTGTGGGATCTCGTCGTGTCGCGGAGCACGTCGGCGTTTCGCAATCCTATCAACTGGCTCATGCCGTTCGACCACCACTTTGCGTTCAAATGCTGCATGTTTCTGCACCGGAGCACGGACGAGATCAAAGAATTTCTCGTCACGCAGCTCGATCAGTGGATCTTGACGATGTCGTTGCTGCTGACGGTGTTTTACGCGGGGTTTGCGCACGATCGCCGTTGACATCAAGCCCTCGGGTTCGCAGCAGTCGTTGTACTTGCAGGTCTTTACCCTGAATTCCGTCCTCGGCGGCTTCTGGAGCGCGCAGGCGACCGTCACCTCGATCGTCTGCCGCGTGTGCCTCTCGTCCGTGCACGCAAACAACTTCGACCTCGCCCTGGTGGCGGCGCGGTCGCTCATCACGTTGCGCGAGGTCTCTATATGCGCGGTCTGCTACCACTGCGTGCTCGAGACGGTGGGCCTCGCGCTCCTCATGGCCAAGGACCAGCCCGCCGGGGTCGCGTTCCTGGACAGCGCTGTGCACGCCAAGGCCTGGGCCTGTTTCATGTTCTTCTGCTCTGCCTACGACATCTTCCTGTTCGTGACGTACGGCGGGCTTTGCCTATACTCCGGCCTCCTGAGCATGGAGCGGTGCGTCCCGGGCCTCCCGCTCCTGACGACGGACAAGCACGGGAACTACGAGGAGGTGACCCACATGCTCGTGAAGAAGACGCTCGAGGCGCTCCACGACAAGGCCGACGCGGGGGTCGTCAAGGAGCGCGCGGCCGCGACGGTGGAGGTCCTGCGGGCCTTCCGCGGCAGCCGGAGAGGCAGCCTCCCCCAGGGACCCCAGACACACAGACTCACGGCGGAGTTTACACCATGCGTGGGTTAGCCCAGCGCACCTTTATCATCACCAATTTGCATTGCCTGTTCGCGTGCACTGCAAACAGCCCCTGCGTCGAGCGCGTGCTTGTGGCAGCGCATCGCGGACGCCGTCGACGTCGCGAGCTCCCTCCTGAACTACGCGCTGCATGCTTCTGGGCTTCACACGCGCTGCAGCGGCGATCGCACTCGGCTTGAGCACTCGTAGGACCATGGCGTTGCAGCCGTTGTCCGCGTCGTCGCTCAAGAGCTTGCTGCCGTCCAAGCCGGAGCCGCCGGCGCCCTGCGGCACGCGCGAGCTCGACGGCCGCGCGCTCATCGGCATGACGCGCGTCGGCGGCGCCGTCGTGTCGCCGGACGGCACGCAAGCCGTGCTCCACTCCAAGGTCTACGACTTCGACGCCAAGAAGTTCGACGAGACGCTCTGGCTCGTCGACGTCGCGGAGACGAGCGGCGCGGCGCTCGCGGCGCACGCGCACCTCACGCCGCTCGTCAAGGGCTCGCAGCATTCCTTCGCGTCGGCCAACAGCCCGCAATGGTCGCCCTGCGGCAAGTTCGTCGCGTTCCTGAGCAACCGCGGCAAGGAGGGCGAGAAGACGAGCGTCTGGACCGTGCCCGTCGCCGGCCCCGGCGAGGCGACGCTCCTCAAGCGCTTCCCCGTCTCCGTCGGCGACCTCGCGTGGGAGGCGGACGGTCTCGTCGTCAGCGCGGGCGTCTACCTCGACGAGGACGACGCGCTCAACGGCACGGCGACGCGCGACGACAAGAAGGCCGAGGGCGGCCTCAACGCCCACGTGTTCAAGCGCCTGCCCGTGCGCGAGTGGGACCGCTGGGTCGACGCCAAGTTCGCGCACCCCTTCTTCCAGCCCGTGTCGTTCGAGGGCGGCGCCTACGTCGCCAAGGGCGCCGCCGTCGACGGCCTCGCCAAGGTCGCGACGGCCTGCCCCAGCGGCGCCTTCGGCGGCTCCGAGGACTGGTCCATCGCACCCAACGGCGCCGTCGCGCTATCGTGCCGGCCGCCGCTGGCCGCCGACGAGGCGTGGACGACGAACCGCCACGTCTACCTCAAGGACTCGTTCGCCGCCGAGGGCGCCGCGTGCCTCACGGAGGGCAACCCGGGCTACGACTTCAGCCCGGCCTTCTCCAAGGACGGCTCGAAGCTCGCCTGGCTCACCATGGCGGGCGCGCAGTACGAGGCCGACGCCATCGGCATCAAGCTCTACGACGTCGCGACGAAGGCGACGACGGACCTCGTGGCCGCCGACGCGGACTTCGCCTACTCGCCCCAGTCGCTCCACTGGTCCGGCGACGGTTCGAAGATCTACTTCACGGCGGACGTCCGCGCGCGGCGCCGCCTCTGCGTCGTCGACGTCGCGTCGCGCGCCGTCGAGATCCTCGGCAGCGCCGCCGACGGCTCCATCAGCGTGCACGGCGAGATCGCCGGCGGCCTGCTCGTCTCGCGCGACTCCTTCGGCGCGCCGCCGGAGCTCTACCGCTGCGGCGTCGACGGCGCGGGCCTCGAGCAGCTCACGTTCTTCAACGAGGCCAAGCTCGCCGCCGTCGACCTCGGCGTCGCGGAGGACGTCAGCTTCTTCAACCCACGCCCGGGCCGCGAGTCGCCCGAGGGCGCGGACATCCAGGCCTACCTCCTCAAGCCCGCGAACTTCGACGCGAAGAAGAAGTACCCGCTCGCCGTCGTCATCCACGGCGGTCCCCAGGGCTCCATCGGCGACGACTGGCACTACCGCTGGAACCTGCAGTCCTACGCGTCCGCGGGCTTCGGCGTGCTGGCCGTCAACTTCCGGGGCTCGACGGGCCTGGGCCACGGCTACTGCCGCGACATCTCGGGCGACTGGTCCATCGGCCCGGACGACACCGTCGCTGGCGTGCGACACGTGCTCGAGACCTACGACTGGATCGATCCGTCGCGCGTCGCGGGGCTCGGCGCGTCGTACGGCGGCTTCTCCGTCAACTACTTGAACGGCCACGCGCCCGAGGGCATGTTCAGGTGCCTCGTGAACCACGACGGCGTCTTCGACCTGCGGTCCGCGTACTGGTCCACGGAGGAGCTCTTCTTCATGGAGAAGGAGTTCGGCGGGACGCCCTACGCGCCCGAGAGCCAGCTGCCGGAGTCGCCGTACCAGAAGGTCTCGCCCGCGGCCGCGGTCACGAACTGGAAGACGCCGACGCTCGTCATCCAGGGCGACAAGGACTTCCGCCTCGTCACGGCCGAGGCGCTCGCGACGTTCACGGCCCTCCAGCGCCAGGGCGTCGAGAGCGAGCTGCTCTTCCTCCCGGACGAGAACCACCACTGCCTCAACCCGCAGAACAGCCTCGTCTGGCACCACGCGGTCCTCTCCTGGATCAAGAAGCACACGGCGTGAACGCTAGCCGTCCTTAACCTCGTCGACGTAGACGCGCGCGGGGCCGCGGATCTCCTCGACGGGCGTCAGCGTCGGCGCCTTGGCCGAGATGACGACGTGCTCCCGGATGACCCAGCCCGCGCCCGAGGCCTTCGCGATGCGCACGGGCCCCGACGCGCGGTTCGCCGCGGGCTCGACGACCGCGTCGCCGTGCGTGTAGTTCGCGCAGGGGAACAGGGCGAGGCCGAGGCCGAGGCACAGCACCGCCGCGGCCGCGAGGAAGACGAACGCCGCGAGGCCGTCGAGCAGGTCGCCGCACGCCGCGTCGTACACGAAGCCCGCGTACGCCGGGTGCAGCGCCGCGCAGCCGACGCGGCCGTCGACGTCCCGCAGGCTCGCGCGCGTCACCCTGATCTCGTCGCGCAGCACGTCGACGCCCTCGCCGCCGCAGCCGTCCGCGAGGTCCAGCGCGCCCTCGAGCGCCGCGAGGCCGCGCCAGACGGACGCCGTGGCGTTGCGCACGGGGTTCGCGCCGCGACACGTCCCGTAGAACTCCGCGAAGCGCGCCGGCTCCGCGCCGAGCCGCTCGGCGACGACGGCGACGGCGGCCGTGTCGCCCGCGCAAAAGTCCGCGACGGCCGTCGCTCCACCGAGCGCGAGCGCAGTAGTCGCGGCGCCGGCGACGAAGAGCAGCGCCGCGAACGCGTGGCCGCCGCCGTCCAGCCGCCGTCGATCCGCGTAGAGCGCGGCGACGCAGAGCGCCGCGGCGACCCAGTAGGCCGCCGTCGCGGCGCCGAAGCCCAGGGTCACGTACGATTTCGCGTCGTCCGCGACGCGGGCCGCGTCGGCGAGCGCGTTCGCGAGGCCGTCGACGTAGGCTTGCGCGTCGGCGACGGCGCGTTCTGCGCTGACCACAAACGCCGCGACGCCCGCGGCCAGCGTCGCGTCGGCGGACGCCGTCGCGCAGCCCAAGTCGCCGCCGGCGACGTCGTAGACGGGGAGCTGCGCTCCCCTGACGTCCGCGAGCTCGCCGTCGACGGCGTCGACCGTCGCCGCGAGGTCGTCCGCGAGGCGCGAAAAGTCGCGCGCGGCGCGCCGCAGCGACGCCCGCGGGCCGGCGCAGGCCGCGGCGCACGCCGCGCCCAACGCGAAGACGAGCGCGACGCGCGTCCGCCGCTCGCTGCAAACGCGCTTCTTCACCTCGGGCCGGCGGAAGCAGGACGCGTGGCGCCTCCGGCAGCGGGCGAAGCGCGCGAGGCCGAGGAAGCAGCTCACGGCTAGGAAGAGCGCGCCGCCCAGGGCGCCGACGGCCAACACGATGGAGGCGATGCTGCCCCAGTAGTTGCCCTCCGTGGAGAAGCGTTGCGCGTTATGGTGGTACACGCGCCCGAAGAGCGTCGCGTAGCGCGACGGACGGTAGGACGACGCCTCGTAGGCGTCGTCGTCGTAGTCCATCTTCGAACGTAGACGGCCTACCTACGCAGAGCGTCCATGCTGCATGAAACGCCAAAGCAACTTCGGCCTCGAGGACGGCAACGTGCAGACGCGCTCGCGAGATTGCAGTAGCCATCGCGGGCTGAGCGTCGAGCTGGTGTGCAAGCGAGTCGCTGTAACTCGTCCCGCGCCAAGCCCCCGCCGACACAATGGTTCGCGCTCTCGTCGCCGCGGCCCTGTGCGCCGTCGCCGGCGCCCTCGTCGCGCCGAAGACGCTCGCGCCGATGAAGATCCCCGGCCGCGCCGGCGTGCCGCGGAGCAGCGTCGTCATGATGCCCATCGGCGTGCCCAAGGTCGCGTACCGCGTGCCCGGCGCGCCGTCGGCGGACTGGATCGACATCTACAACCGGCTCTACCGCGAGCGCATCATCTTCCTCGGCCAGGAGATCGACGACGAGCTCGCGAACCAGATCATCGGCGTCATGCTCTACCTCGACAGCGAGGACTCGACGAAGCCCATCTACCTCTACATCAACTGCCCCGGCGGCTCCGTCATCGCGGGTTTGGCCATCTTCGACACCATGAACCACATCAAGTCCAAGGTCGTCACGATCAACATCGGCCTCTCGGCGTCGATGGCGTCGTTCCTCCTCTGCGGCGGCACCAAGGGCTCGCGCCTCGCGCTCCCGAACTCGCGCGTCATGATCCACCAGCCCATGGGCGGCGCCCAGGGCCAGGCCGAGGACATCAAGGTCGAGGCCGCGCAGATCATCCGCATCAAGGAGAACCTCGTGAAGCTCTACGCGATGATGACGGGCCAGACGCAGGACCAGATCATCCTCGACCTCGACCGCGACAACTTCATGTCCGCGCAGGAGGCCTGCGACTACGGCATCATCGACAAGGTCATCCCCGTCAGCGACTGAGCCGGCGCGGCGCGGACGACTAACGACCGTTACGATCGAGCCAGGGCTCATGTGCGGGTGGCGCAGACCGCGTCTAGAGGCCCTACCCGGAGGTCCAGTCGTAGAAATCGATTTCGGCGTCAGAATTCATCCCATCTTCCGAATTGTAGAAATCGGATTCGTCGTCGGAATTCATCTCTTCTTCCAGCTCCATCTGGGCTTCATGCTCCATTTGAGCTTCATGCTCCATCTGCGCTTCATGCTCCCTCAGGGCAAGAAGAGCTCGGCCAAGGCCCGGACCGCGAACCGGGGTCCGCACGTTCGTCGACAGCGGCAGCCAAAAAGAAAGCACATGCAGGAAGATATACGGGTCAGACAAGACAGATCGCAGACGGCGCCCCTTCTGAGGTCGGGGCACTGGGTGACAGACGAGGTTGTCAGGAAAAATGCGACTCAAAATGGGATCGTAGCACCACGCGCGACCTTGTGAGCAGAGAGCGCGGAGCGCGAACAGGCGGTGGAGTCCGTTAAGCTCGTACTTTCGCCATCCTCCCGCGGCGCGTACCTCCGTGAGGAGGGCGAACGCGTCGCGCGCCGTGGCCCCAAACTTGGAGCTGGCTATTTCGATGGCATCCTGACCGTAGTAGTACTGGCCACCGTACATGTTTCGCTTGTTGTAGCAGGCGCCGCGCCGAAGGAGCATGCGGATAATGTCGACGTCCACTCGATCCGCGGCGCGCATCAGCGCCGTCCAACCTCGCCATGCGTCCCCATTTTCATCAACATCCGTCCCAGCGTCCAGGATCAGCTCGACGACGTCGGCGTGACGTTGGAACACGGCGGTCGCTAAACAGTCAGTCGGATACCGCACGTCGACTCCGCGCGCGATGAGAAGGCGGAGAACGTCAACGCGGCCATTCACTACGGCCAAGTCACGCAGTTGTTCTCCCGTAGAGTCTGTGCCGACGACGCTGCTTCGCTCGTAGACTTCGAGGGCGACTGGCTCGGCCGCGCCCCCGAAGACAAGCCTTTCGCGCTGCAAGATCCACGACGGGGAACCATGCGGGAAATCGCCCTCCAGAGGACCGTACGGTATGATCATCGCCGGGTCTTCCCTAGAGAACCGAATCGAGACCCCCCATCAGGCTGCGACCCAGCTTCAACGAATGCTGCATCGACAAGATTGAATGGTTTATTGAAGCGTTTACAGTTTTATGTGCGCAAAGACATGGAGCCCTCCCGTGGAAACTTAGGCAGCACACCTGCAATCATCGCATCGCCGTAGACGTCGACAATTAACGATGCGGCGCCAGGCGCGCGTGCAGCCCGGCTCCTACGACGAGCCGGACGCGGCGTCGCTGCTCCGGGCCGCGCCGCCGGCCTACGGCGCCCCGCCGGCCTACACGCCGGCCTGCGCGGCCGTGCGGCCGCCGGCGAAGCTCGCGCCGCTGCCGGCGAAGCTCGCGCCGCTGCCGCCGCTGCCGGCGCGCGCGCCCATCGCGACGCCCGCGCCGCCCGCGCCCGCGCCCGCGGCGGAGGCGCCCGCCGCGGCGCCGCGCGCGCCCGACTCGGTGCGGCGCCACGCGGGCCACCGCCTCGCGCTCGAGCGCCGGGCCGCGCGGAAGCGCGCCCTCTTCGTCGCCGCCCAGGGCGAGCGCGAGGACCGGCGGCGCGCGCGCGCGGCGGGCCTCCCGGCCGCGGACGCGGACCTGCTCGCGGCCGCGGACCGCGACCGGTCGGAGCTCGCGGCCTTCGACGCCGCGGCCGCGCGCGAGTTCCGGGCCCAGGCCGCCCAGGCCCAGGCGACGCTCCTCGCGGCCCTCGAGGCGGAGCAGGCCGCCGCGGACGACGCGTCGGACTACGACCGGCACGTCGGCGACGCGCGCGCGCGACTGGACGCGATGCTCGACGAGGCGCGCGCGACGCGCGCGGCGGCGGAGGAGCGCGTCGTCGCGTCCAGCCCGCGGCTGCCGCCGCCGCGGCCCGAGCTCGACGCCCACGACCGCCGCGGGCCCGCGCTGCCGCCGCTGCGGCTGCCCGAGGAGAGCAAGGAGCCGCCGCCGGCGGGCGACACGGGCCGGTCGCCCGCGGCGTCCCCGGAGGCCGTCGCCGTCGAGGCGCCGGCGACGCCCAAGGCCACGCCCAAGGCCGCGGCGACGCCGACGACGCCCAAGGCCGCGCCGCCGGCGTGGGAGCCGCACCGCGAGCGCCTCGACGGCGAGAAGACGCCCGAGGAGTACGTCGCCGAGCGCGAGCCCTTCATCCGCGCGGCGCTGCTGCTCTGCGTCGTCGTCCTCGTCGTCGCCGCCTACGTGGCCTATGCGGCGTTCGCCCTCTGGCTCGACTGCCGCTTCCGCGCGGTCGCCGCGGCGTGGGTGCTCGGCGTCGCGCTCTGCGCCGTCGCGCTGCTGGGCATCTGGGGCTGCCGGCGCGTGCGGGGCGACCTGCTGCGCTACTTCGAGACGGACGCGGACGCGGTCTCCGCCGACGGCCTCGTCGTCGAGCGGCCCGCGGACACGTGGGGCCAGGGCCTGCTCGAGGTCGTCTTCTTCTGCTTCCTCTTCCTGGCGATCCTGTGCGCGATCTTCGGCGCCTGCCTCCTCGCCAACGGGAAACTGGGCGCGACCTTCGCCAAGTCGCTCAAGGAGACGAGGCCGGGCGCCTTCGAGCGGACCTTCGGCGACGTGTCGTCCGCGCGCGGCGGCCGGCTGCTCAAGGCCGCCATGGTCGAGTTCGGCGTGGAGTTGCTGGCCTGCGGGCTGCTCGCGCTCCTGCCGCTGCGGCCCATCGAGCGCGTCGTCACGTTCTTCGAGGTCGTGCAGAGCGGCCTGCAGTGGGGCAACGCGTTCCTGGCCGTCGTCGGCGTCTTCTTCGCGGTCATGGCCGCGCTCTCGCTGGCGCTCAACGACGCCCTGCACGGCTCGGAGTTCGACAGCCCGAGCGACGGCTACTTCTGGCTCGGCTTCGCGAGCGGGCTCGTCGCGGTCTTGTTCGGCGCGTTCGGCTTCGCGGCGGCGCTCAACGAGGACGTCGCCGCGCTGCGCGTCTACGAGCGGCTCGGCGCGCTCTGCGCCGCGCTGTGGGCGGCCATGTTCGTCGTGATCACGTCGCGCATCGGCTCCATCCCGCGCATCGTCGACGGCCACTGCGACGTCATCGCGCGTCCCCCGCGTCCGTTTTTTTTTCTCGGTCGCCCCCTTTTTGAAGCTTTTTTTCCCGCGAAGCGTACTCGCGACGCTTAACCCTCCGTAGGTGCGGCTCATGTCCAAGAGCTGGTGGAAGCGGTTCCTGGGCTGCCGCAAGTACGCCAACGACGCGCTGCGCCACGGCGACGGCTTCGAGGACGTCTACGTGCGCGGCGCGGGCGAGATCTACTCCGTCTACTGCGACGACGCGGCGAGGGTCGTCTACGCGTGGGAGTACAACCGCGACGGCGAGGTGCAGCGCGGCGCGTGCGGCTGCCGCGTCGACTACTACGGCTGCCTCAACAACGACTGCTGCCAGCTGCTCAAGGAGGCCGCGCGCACGAACGCGTTCCTCGTCGTCGTCTTCGGCGCGCTCGTGCTGCTGCTCCTCGTCGCGATGGTGCTCGGCGCGCGCTACATGCGCGACCGCGTCCGATCGCGCCGGAAGGGCCGGCGGGAGCGCGTCCACCGCACCACGGGCGGCGTCGTCTTCGTGGTCTTCGCGATCTGCGCGGCGCTGGGGCTCTTCGCCGCGGGCACGCTCGCGCGGCGCGGCGGCGCGCGGTCGTCGTACTACTTCGGCCGCGGCCGGCTCTACAACAACTTCTCGCCCCTGCGCGGCGACCTCAAGAGCCGCCTCGACGACACGGACCTGCTCGGGGCCGGCGCCGACGTGTGCCGGCGGAGGCTGCCGGAGGGGGACATCCCCGTGCCGACGTTCGCGCCGACCGCGACGCCGCTCCCGACCGCGGCGCCGATCGCGGCGCCGACGACGGGCCTGCCGTCCATCGCGCCGTCGACTGGAGTTCCGTCGGCGTGTCCGACGACCGGCGCGCCGTCGGCGAGACCGTCTCTGGTACCGACGCCGAAGCCGTCGACGGCGGCCCCCACGATGTCGCTGCGGCCGTCCGCGGCGCCGACGAGCGCGCCGACTTCCGCACCGTCGGGAGTGCCTACGAGCGTGCCGACGTCATTTACCTGGGCGCCGACGAGGCGACCTACGAGCGCACCGACGGGGGTGCCGTCCTGGCCTCCTTCTTCTCAACCCTCGCGGACGCCTTCGGGGGCTCCGTCGTCCGCGCCGTCCGCGCCGCCGACGGTGGGGCCGTCGCTGCTGCCCTCGAACGTTCCGACATCGGTTCCTTCGTCACTACCGACTCTGGGACCGTCTAGCATTCCGACGTTCGCGCCGACGTCCGTGCCGACGTCGACGCCGTCATCGACGCCTTCAAAGATGCCCACGGCACTCCCTACGTCGGTTCCGTCGTCATCGCCCTCATCGGCACCGTCGATGACTCCTACGCGGTCGCCGACGTCGTCGCCGAGCTACCCGCCCAGTCCATGTCCTAGCGCGGTTCCGTCGACTGCGCCGTCATCAGTGCCGACGTCCAGCCCGACGCCCCAACCATCGGTGCCTCCGACGTCCGCGCCGACGTCGCTTCCTTCGACGCCGCCGTCATCAGCGCCCTCGGCGACGCCCTCGAGCTCTCCCAGCGGAGCTCCGAGTAGCGCGCCGAGCACGGCACCCAGCAGCTTGCCGTCCTCAGCTCCGACGCCTTCTCCGAGCTCTACTCCCAGTGCCTCGCCGTCCGCGACACCCTCGAGCGCGCCTACGCCTTCGCCAAGTGCGACACCGTCGGCCGCGCCGAGCGCTCTGCCATCGACGGCGCCGAGCGCAACTCCTACGACGAGCCCTAGCGCGTCTCCGAGCGTGCTGCCGTCGACGGCGCCGACGCCTTTGCCTAGCTCAACGCCTACGGCCGCGCCGTCGACCGCGCCGTCAGCATCGCCGACTTCGACGCCGACCGCTGCTCCGACGGCCGCGCCGACCTCCGCGCCATCGTCCGCGCCGTCTGCATCACCTAGCGCCGCGCCGTCGTCGTCGCCCTCGACCGCGCCCACAACGGCTCCGACGAACACGCCGTCCGCGATTCCCACGAACGTTCCGTTCCCCGGGCCGACTTTTGCTCCCACGGGGGCATCGACGCCGGTTCCCACGCCTTCGCCCTCGGCGTCTCCCAGCGCGTCGCCAACGGCGTCACCAACGGCATCGCCTACGGCCGCGCCGTCGACGCTACCCTCCGCGGCGCCGAGCGCGAATCCATCCTCTGCTCCCTCCGCGGCGCCCTCGGCGTCGCCGACAGCTGCGCCGACCGCCTCGCCGACGGCATCACCTACGGCCGCGCCTTCGACGCCTCCGACAGCCGCGCCGACGCCTTCTCCGAGCGCTTCTCCGACGGCCGCGCCGAGCGCTTCTCCGACGGCCGCGCCATCCGCGTCTCCGAGCAGCAATCCTTCAGCCGCTCCGAGCTCAATTCCGTCGCCGCTCCCATCGCCCGCACCTTCTTCGTTGCCCAGCGCGCTTCCGACGCCCGCTCCGACCGCGTTGCCCTCAAGCGCGCCGTCCCCGGCTCCCACGGCCTCTCCTAGCGCGTCACCGTCGGCCGCGCCCTCATCGATGCCCTCCGCGGCACCCTCAGCGCTTCCATCCAGCGCACCGACGCCAAGCCCCTCGTCGCGTCCCAGTCCAACGCCGACGACCCCGCCGTCGCCGTCGCCGTCGCCCTCGCCGACGACCCCGCCGTCGCCCGCGCCCAGCGGAACGCCGTCAGCGACGCCGACGTCGACGCCCAGCTCACCGTTTCCATCACTGGCGCCGTCACCGATTCCAAGCGCGACACCGAGCGCGTTTCCCACGCCGGCGCCAACGAGCGGCCCGAGCTACGCTCCGTCGAGTCTCCCGTCGCTGGCTCCTACCGCGATCCCCACGCTCCCTCCGACGTCCGCGCCGTCGCTCGTCCCGTCCCCAAAGCCGACGCTCTACCCGACGGACCGCTGCGTCGTCGAGCTCACCCAGTTCATGATGAAGTACCCCTGCAGCGTCTGCGAGCGGCGCCTCGGCGCCTACGAGAGCGGCGAGACGACGTGCGTGTCCTTCTCCTACAGCCTCCCGACGTGCGCGTCCGCGGCGACGCTCGGGTCGACGGACGGCATCTGCCCGAGCTTCGCCGGCTGGAGCGAGTGCAGCGAGCAGGACGTGAGCGACGTCGCGGTGACGAGCGGCGAGTGCAAGAGCTACTGGTACGCGTTCGCGATCCTCACGGATGGGTCGCCGCGCGCGGCCGCGTGCGAGATCGCCGTGTCCGTGGCCGTCGACGCCCGCGGGTCCCTGAGCTTCCCCCAGGCGACGGCGGCCGTCGCCATCGACGTCGCCGTGGACGGCGAGACGACGACCTACGTCGTCGGCGGCGCGTCGGGCGACGTCGACGCCGCGCTCGCGGAGGTGTCGTTCTGCCCGCGGTGCGTCGACGAGACCTACAGCCTCGCGTTCGAGCTGACGTCCCCCTGCGCGGCGTGCGACACGAACGCCGGCGACGGCAAGGTCATGACCGTCTACGCGGCGACGGCCCTGAGCCGCACGTTCGCGGGGCGCGTCGTCGCGTCCGGATGCGGCGCGGACTGCTGGGACGCGGGCCTCGGCAACGTGTCCGTCGTCGTCGACGCGCCCGGCGACTGCGACGACCGGCGGCGGCGCCGGCGCCTCGACGAGACCGGCGCCTACGTCGGCTGGGACGACACGGCGGCGCTGACGGCGCCCGACGGCACCTACGCCGTCGTCGTGCCCTACCAGGCGTCGTCGCACGGCGCGAACGCGACGGTGCGCTACGACGCGCCGGGCTACCGGCCCGAGGCCACGCGCGTCGTCCTCGGCGCCGTCGCCGTCGCGCCCGAGGCCGGCCGCTACTACTGGCAGAGCGACGCGGCCGGCGACTCCTGCGTCGACGGGTCCACGCTCGACGACGTGCCCGCGGCGCGCTGCGCGGCCGCGGGCGTCGACATGTGCGCCGTCTTCGCCGACAAGTTCCGGCCCTACGCGGGCTCCTTCTGCCAGTGCTGGCTCGCCGCGCGCTTCGACGCGCGGAGCGCGGACCTCGGCACCTGCGCCGGGTCGCCGCGGTTCATGAACGCGTCCGCGTGCGCGGAGCTCGGCGTCGCCGGCGCCAACTGCACGGGCTACCCCTGCGCCTGCGCGACGGCGAGCGTCGTCGGCGCGGGCGCGCACGTCGTCGACGCCGTCTACCTCACGTCGACGTCGACGCCGCCGTCCGCCGTGCCGCTCTCCGCGCCGACGACGGCGCGGCCCAGCTATTTTCCCACGGCGGTGCCGACGTCGAGGCCCACGTCCGCGCCCACGTCGAGCCCCTCGTCGCTCCCGACGACGCCGCCCGCGCCGTCGCCGTCGCTTCAACCGTCGCCGCTGCCGACGACGGCGGTCCCGACGTCCGTGCCCACGGCCTGCCCCTCGCCGGAGCCGTCCCAGCCCGTGCCGACGCAGGACTTCCCGACGTACCAGCCGTCGATGAACCCGACCTACGCGCCGACTTCGACGCCGATGCCTACGGCTACACCGTCGTCGCCCGCGCCGACGACGTCGGGACCGACGCTCGCGCCCGTGAAGACGCCGCCGCCGACGGACGTCCCGACGTCGTCGACGCCCACGCTGGCGCCGAGCGTCCTCCCGACGACCGCGCACTCCAGCGTCTGACGGCGGGCGTTCGCGTTTTCTTGACGCTCATTTCTTCGTAGGTGCCTTCCGCTTCTCCGTCGAACGCCCCAACCACACCCCCGTCATCGCAGCCGTCGGATCCGCCGACGCGATCGCCGACGTCCTCGAGACCGTCGCCGCGACCGTCGCGCGCCCCCACGACGCCGCGGCCGTCGTCGCCGCCGACCTACGCGCCCACGCGCGCGCCGGCGTCCCGTGACGACCTTCAAGTTATTTCGACCGGGAAACCAATGAAAGATCGTCACGTGGTAGGCATATCCCGACGAACCCGCCGCCGCCGACGTACAAACCGACGACCCCGCCGACGACGGAGAGCTGCGCCGTCGACGCCGGGATCGACGCCGCGACGGTCGCGGACTGCTCCCTCGCCGGCGGCGTCGCCGTCCGCGGCTCCCGGGCCTGCAAGCGCTTCTACGGCACGTCCTACGCGCCCTTCGACGGCGCGGCGACGACGTGCGGGTGCTGCGTCGTCGACGAGCCGGTGACGCTGCAGGCGGAGGCGGCCGTCGTTTGCTTGGACGCGGGCGCCGCGGGCGCCGGCGGCGGGACCTGCGACCTCGACCTCGTGGAGGGCCCCGGGTCGCCCTTCGTCGGCGACCCGGCCGTGCTCGCCGAGGCGTCCGTCGTCGCGCCGCTCCTCGGCGGCGCCGTCGACGCGTCCTTCGCCGCGGACCCGCCGGAGGGCGCGTCCGCCGCGGGGTCCTGCGGCGGCGCCTGCGGCGGCGGCGGCGCGAGCTACGGCGCGTTCCGCTACGCGTCGGACGACGCCGTCGCGACGGCGCTCGTGCCCCTCGTCGGCGCGGTGGGCGCGGACGACGCGGTCTTCGTGCTCGTCTGGGGCCCGCTGCGGTCCGCGGCCGACGCGGCCGACAAGCGCGGCACGCCGCCGGACCTCGACCTGCGCGTGACCTTCCTCGCGGACGAGGCCACGGGCGAGCGGTGCCTCGTGAGCGCGGGCCAGCCGGCCTGCGGCGACGCGTCGCTCGACGCGACGTACGGCTCCGTCGACGTCGCCGCCGCGCGCGCGGACGGGTCGCCGGTCGTCGAGCGCTACGGCGTCGAGCACGTCGTCGTGTCGCCCCTGCGGGACACGGCCTACACGCTCTGGGTCCACAACCCGCCGCGCGACGACGACCTTTCGGAGCAGCCCGTGCAGCTCGCGGACGCGGCGGTCTACGTCTTCGGCGCGGCCGGCCTCGTCGGGGGCGAGGCCCTCGCCGCGGCGCCGCCGGCCTGCGGCGCGACGAACGCGTCGGCGGGGCTCAAGTGCGACGCCTACGACTACCCCGTCTTCGCGGACCCGGAGCCTCTGCTCTTCGCGACGGGCGCGGCGAGGACCGTCTGGTCCGCGCCGGCGGAGAACCGGCGGCGCGCCGAGTACACGGCCGCGGTCTGCGTCGACGCCGCCTTCGACGGCGACCACTTCGACCCCATCGCCTACGAGGTCCAGCGCCACTACACGGCCCAGGGTTGGGCCCACGCGCAGCGCGTCGCCGCGTGCGACGCGCCGCGCGAGTGCGACGGCGCGGACGCGGCCGTCTGGCACTGCTCGTCGCTCCTCGAGAACGGACTGTTTCGGTGCCCCGGGGCCATGCACGGCATGCTCTACTGCGACGCGGGGACGCGCTGCGACGCCGACGCCGCGGCGGACGCGGCCGTCGACGACCCGCGGGCGACCATGTGCGTCGCCGACGGCGCCGAGGCGCCGTCCGCGGCGCCGACCTACGGGCCGACGCTCAACCTGTTCTCCATCGTCATCCCCCTCGACTAAGACCCGCCTGTGTTAGTCCCACTTGGACCCGTCGAAGGCCTTCGTGACCTCGTCCATGAGCTCCTTCTTCTCCCGCAGCTTGTCCATGTCCTCGGGCCGCAGCGCGAGCACGGAGACGCGCCGCGGCGGCGTCGACGGCGGCTCCGGCGGCGGCGGCGGCGGGCAGAGGCCCTCGCGGAGGAGCCGGATCTCGCGCTTCGTCGGCTTCTTGCCGTAGACCGTGTCCTCGGTGTCGTCCTCGCGCGGCAGCCAGCGCGTGACGAACTTGTTCACGCGCTCGCTCTCGCGCGGCGGCTTCCACTGGATGGACCCGATGAGCTCGACGTCCTTCGCGTTCGGCAACTTCGCGTCCTTGGGCGCTTTCATCGCCTGGACCTTGCGCCGCAGCTTCGCCTTCTCCGCGTTGTGCCGCTTCTTCTGCGCGTCCGTGCCGCCCTTGAGGGCGCGCTTCGTCACGAGCTCCGCCTCGATCTCCGCGCGGAACTCCTCGCTGAGCTCGTTGCGGCTGTAGGCGCTCCATTTGACCACCTGGCTCTCGCCCGTGTCGTACTCCGCGAGGATGTCCTGCTTCTTGTCGCCCATGGTGCTGTCGCGTGCGCGCGTCTAAGGCCCGTCGGCCGCGCGCGCGCGCACCGCGGGCAGCCCCAGCGTTTGCCGCCCAAAATTGAGGCTGGAAGTACGGTGTTATTGCAGTGTCCGCATATCACTGGTTGCGAGTTGCAGTCGATACTCTGCCATGTTGACGCTCGGCGTGACATCACTTGGTTGACTCCGAGCTGCC
>NW_008705593.1:195560-216672 GCF_000186865.1 Aureococcus anophagefferens
CGAGGGCATCTGGGTCGCTCCCATGACGAACGATTCCCGACGCTCTGTGACTCGAAGGGGACCGAAAATCGGGTCGGGGGAAGCTGCCGCGCCTCATTCCACCCCCTGAGGCTGCCCGTTTGCGTCGCCTCGCAATCGTCCGGATGTCGCGTCTTTTCATGTGCCTCACCCACATGTTTGCGGACCTCAAAGCCACTGGGATCGTTGCACGTCGCTGCATATTCGAGGAGCGCGGGCCCCTCTAAGGTGGAGATTCCATCATCGGCCGCTGAATACTCCAGCGGAGACACCGTCTCTAGCCCTCTAGAAGCTAGGATTTCTTCAAAGTTTGTCTTGGCTTGCAATAGTTCAAGCGACGGGGTATCCACTGCAACTCGCAACCAGTGTATTTTTTGTGCGATGATGGGGCTGCTCGTAAGAAGGCCACAGATTGCCGCGCGCCTCCTCGCGGTCCTCCTGCTGGCCGCGGCGGCCGAGACGAACGAAGAGATCGCCGCGGCGCGGCACCAGCCGCGCGCGCTCTTCATCGTGGTCACGACGCAGCGCACGGGGTCGACGTGGCTCTCCGAGGAGCTCGACACGCACCCCTGCCTCGAGGTGGGCAAGGAGCTCTTCCTCGACGTCAAGTTCTTCAAGCACCAGCCCGAGTTCCACTGGCACGAGCCCAGCGTCCGCTACGCGCTCGACGCGTACGCGCGGCCCACGGGGTCGAACGCGCCCGAGCCGAAGAACCTCACGAAGGCCTTCGACCTCTTCTACCGGCGCTGCGTGCGGCCGGCCTACCTGAAGGGCCCCAAGGGCCGGCGGGACCGCATGCCCGAGGGCTGCGGCTTCAAGTGGATGCTGAGCCAGTACTTTGACGAGTACTGGGGCCGGTGGCTCGCGGATTTCGTGAAAACCCGCGGCGCGCGCCTCGTCTTCCTCACGCGGACGAACGTGCTGCGCAAGTACGTGAGCCAGGCCGCCAAGGCCGTCTCCGAGAAGACGCGCGTCGACGCCTACTACGCGAACGAGACCTGGTACGGCGGCTTCAACGCGACGACGGCGGCGAAAGACCGCCTCGAGCTCAAGACGGGCGCCGCGCTCCTCCGGGACCTCGCGAAGATCGACCGCGACTACGAGATCATCGCGCGGCTCCAGGCGGACGCCGAAACCCGGGGCGTGCCCTGGTTCCACGCGACCTACGAGGAGCTCCAGGCCAACAAGTCGAAGGCGCTCGGCGACATCGTCGACTTCGTCGTGCCCGACTCGGCCTGCCCCCACGCCTTCGCCGAGGCCAAGGTCGAGAAGATGCACCCGGAGCCCATGTCCACCTACGTCAAGAACTGGGACGCCGTCGCCGCCACGCTCCGCGAGTCCAAGTACGCGCGCTTCATGGACGGGTAAAAGGAGTAGCCCATGTCGCGCGATGTTCAGGTTGACCTTCAACTTTTAGAAGGAGCCGTTCTCGAGGGGCGAAGCTATGAACTCGTAATTACCCGCGATTTGAGACGCTTACAACACCGCCCACGATGTCGGCGCTCGCGTCGAGCGCGTCGTCCACCCAGCTCGTCGAGACGGACGCGCCGCCCGCGGCCGCGGACGCCGACGCGCCGGCCGCGACCGCGCCCGCCGCGCCCGCCGCGGGCGACGCCGCCGCGGCGCCCGCCGCCGCCCCGCGGCTCGTGCTCCGGCTGAACCCTCGGCCGCACATCACGTTCACCGAGGACACGGTGGACAACGAGCACCTCGGCCGGAAGAAGAGCAAGCGGTGCTGCATCTACACCAAAAAAAGGCCGTTCGGCGAGTCGTCGACGGAGTCTTCCGGGAGCGACTGCGACGACGAGGACTGCGTCAAGAAGCCGCCGCCCATCGCGCGGAAGAAGGGGAGCGGCGACGCGGCGGACGGCGGCCAGGAGGAGACCAAGGAGCCGCCGCCGCCGCCGGCGCCCGCGGGCCCGCCCGGCGCGGGCTGGGCGCGGCCGCGGCGGAAGGACAAGGTCCCGGACTACCAGCGGTTCCACGCCTAGCTAAAAAGGGGCGGCGCCTCGCTTAGGCCACCGCGCGCGCTCACCACAGCTTGGGCTGGCCGCGCTTCGCCTGCGCGTCCATGAACTCCTGGAACGTCTGCGTGTTCTTGAAGCCGGGCCGGGCCTTGCAGACGGCCGCGGACGTCCAGCCCTTGACGGGGTCGATGATGCGGTACCGCTCCTTGCCCTCCTTCGTCTGGCCCGCGCCGTCGACGAGGATCTCGGCCTGGTGGTCGAGGTTCGTCACGTGGTCCGTGTCGAGCTCGACGCCGGCCCGGACGATGCAGCCCTTCTTGCTCTTGATGAGGTACCACTTGCGCTCGACGTCCTTGACCGTCGGGTTCGAATTCACCGTGACGTCGTCGATGGCCGCGCCGAGGCGGCTCCCGAAGTCCAGAGGCGCGGGCGCCGCCGCGGGCGCGGGGTTCAGGCGCTCGTCGCCGGGGCCGAAGAGGCCGTCGTTGGGCTCCTGGGGCAGGTTGTCGAGGTCGAGGGGCGCGCGCGACGGCTTCGCGCGGCCGTTGACGACGTCGTCGAAGTTCAGGGCCTCGCCGCCGCCGCCCATGATCTGCGGGCCCCGCGGCGTCATGCCCGCCGCCTTCATGCGCGCGGCCATCTCCTCCGTCTCCTTGCGCGCGAGCGCCTCGATCTCGTCCATGGTCATGGCCCCCTTGGGCGCGCTCGGCGCGGCGGGCGCCGCGAACTTGCCCACGGCGAAGTTCGCGGCCGGCTCGGCCTTGGCCGGCGGCGGCGCCATCTTCGCGTGCGTCGTCGGCTGCTGCACCTTGGGCTTCCGCGGCTTGTCGTCGTCGTCGGACGAGCTGTCGTCGCGGAACCGCCGCTGCTGCGCCGCCGTGTTCGTCGGCGCGCCCGTCTGGTTCGACTTCCACCAGGCGGCGAGGTCGGCGTCGGCGTCGGCGGCGCTCACGGGCGTCGCCGCGGGCGCCGCCGACCGCTCGACGACGGCGCCGGGGTTCACGGGCGCGCCCTGCTTCTTCTGGAAGTCCTTGAACGACATGTCTCCGCGCGGCGAGGCAGCCCGAGTGGACCAGCGCGTCGTAGAAGAGGGGAAACTGGGCTGCAAGAGGGCTGCGAGGTGTCATCAATTCCAGCCCAATCGCTCACCGGGCAGCGTATGATGAGAAGAAGCTAGCCGAAACAATGGTCGACTACAGTAAATTCAACAACATCGACGACAGCGACGAGTCGGAGCCTGAGTGCGACCCGCGCGCCAACGACGCGCAGCGGTGGATGCACAAGCACTTGCCGAACGACGAGGACGCGGCGGGCGGCGACGGCGAGGACTGGGCCGACGAGGTCGGCGACGACGGCGACGTCGTCCAGGACGTCGCGGGCAAATTCACGGCGGACATGGCCGCGGCCGACGCGGCCCTCGGCGAGATCGCCGCCGACGCGTCCGTCCTCGCGGCCGAGGAGCGGAGCCGCTACCTCCTCGCGCACTACGGCGGCGGCCCGAACGGCTTCATCCTGAGCATGGCCCGCGTGCGCCGCGAGCTGCCGCACCTCGGGCGCGACGCCGACGCCATCGTCGCCGCGCTGCGCGGCGGGCCCGAGAGCCCCTGGCCGTCCGTGCCCGCGGTGTGCACGTACGTCTACGCCGGGGCAGCAAAAGAGAGCGAAATTCCAAACTTCAAAGGCTCATATCTCGGCCGTTTTCCACTCGTTTCGGCTGATTTTTGGACGAGCGATCATCTCTCGCAACGGTCTCGAAGCGTGGATGCTTTTTCCGGAACGCGCGCGCGCGGAACACTCATGTTGAAGCGATGCTGAATCACTCTTTTGCTGCCCAGGTCTACGCGGAGATCGCGCGGCGGACGACGGAGGCCGAGGCCGCGCGGCTTCGCGAGTCGTCGGAAGCCGGCGCGGCCCTGGGCTGGATGGCGTCCCAGTACCTCGTCGACCACGTCGACCCGGCGGTGTGGCCGCCGCCGCCGGACGGGCCGCGCGGGACGTGCGACCGCAAGGAGGCGCGGCGCCGCTGCGAGGCCATCGTCGCCGGGCTCTACCCCTCCCTGGACCGCAAGGTCTTCCAGCGCGTCCTCGCCGGGCGGCCCGTGGACCCGAGCGCCCACTGCCCGCTCCGCGACGACCGCGACCTTTTTGGACAACCGGTTTTGTCCGCGTCGCTTTTAGTGGCGGCGCCGGCGCTCGCGCCCTTCGTCGCCGTCGACGCCGTCGTCGACGTGGGCCGGCGGACCATCGTCGAGCTCTACGCCTGCGACGCGCTCGACGCGGCGGCGCTGCGGACCGCGGCCTGGCGCGCCAAATTGCTCGCGCGCTGCGGCGACGACGCGCCCGTGCCCCGGGGCAACATCCTCGCGGCCTTCCGCCTGCCCGGCGCGGCCCCGGCGGCGCTCCGGGAGGTTTACGCGCCGCTCTTCGACGCCGCGGTCGACGTCGCGGCCTACGACCGCACGATCTGCCGCGGGAAACGCGACGGCTGGGCCGCGGTGTCGCGCGCGGGCCACGCGGCGCACTGCGGCCTCGCCTCGAACCCGGCGCCGGCCCGGGCGGCGGCCCAGATCCTGCGCGACGCGCTCCGGGCGGGCGGCGAGGCGCGGCGGCTGAGCTTCTTCATGGCCACGGTGCAGTACTGCAACCACAACCTCGAGAAGCTCGAGTCGGAGAGCGGCATCCCGGAGGGCGCGACGGGCGAGTTCGGCGGCTGGGCCTACAACCTGGACCGGGTCCTCGGCGGCTTCAAGCTCGGCCTCGAGCAGGTCGGCGTCGCGGCCGCGCTCCTCCGGACCGGCGCGTTGCGCCACGACACGCACGACTTCTCGGTATCCGAGCTGGCGAAGCTCCTGACGGACGGCGAGCGCAAAGCCTGCGGCCTGGAGCAGCTCGTCGACCCGATCTTCGGCCACGGCGTCGACGCCTGGCTCGGCGCCGCGGACGCGCCGCGCGTGCCCGAGCGCGACTCGATCCTGGCGGCGCGCGGCGCGAACCACGGCAAGGCGCTCATGAACTGGGCCTGCGGCCTGCGGGGCCTCGTGTCCGCCGCCGTCGGCGTCGTCGCCGCCGAGGAGATGCACCGCGTCGAGTCGACCTACGCCTTTGTACAGAGCGGCGGCGCGGTCGCGGACGACGCGACGGTCGCGGCGCTGGGCTGGGCGGAGGCCGAGGTCTTCCTCGCCTTCAACGTCGTCGGCAAGGGCTGGACCTACGCCGGGAGCGCCATGGACGTCGACGAGCGGTCGGGCCTGCCGCGCTTCGTCTGCGACTTCGAGGCGCACGCGGCGCCGTACGCCAAATATCGCGGCGAGCAGACGGAGACGCGGGTCTCGCGCGAGGGCGGCCGCTGCGCCATCTGCCTCCAGGACGACCTGGACCGGGGCGACGACGCGACGCCCTTCAAGGAGCTGCGGCCCTGCCTCCACGCCTTCTGCGCGGGCTGCGTGAAAAAAATCGGCCCGTCGTGCCCGCTCTGCCGCCGCGCGGTGGAATCCGTCGGCGACCGCTGGGGCCGCCTCGCGACCTTCGAGCGCGCCTGCCGGCTCGCGGGCGCGGACCCGAAGTTGCTATTATGCGCCGGCGAGGGCCAGATCCAGGCCATGAAGCTCCTGAAATGCGCGCGCGGCGGCGCGCCGCCGCCGGACTGGCCCCCGGGCCTCGCGGGCGCGAAGCTCGTCGCCATGCGCTTCCGCCGGTCGGCGAGCCGCGTCGTCACCGTCGCCACGGACGTGGACCACCGCCTCGCCGGCGCGCGCGCGCCGGGCCTCGAGGCGACGTACGTCGTCGACGACGTCGTCGACGACGGCAAGGTCGCGCGCCGCAAGTGCAGCAACGGCGCCTGCGCGGCCAAGCACGAGGCCCAGCCCGGCGCCTTCCGGAACTGCGCGCGCTGCCGCCGCGTCCAGTACTGCTCCCGCGCCTGCCAGGCCGCCGCGTGGAAGGCCGGCCACCGGCTCCTCTGCCCGCGCGTCGCCGCGCTCGCGCCGCCGCCGCCCAAGCCGGCGCCGCCGCCCAAGCCGCCGGCGCCGCCGGGCAGCTTCGAGCTCGCGGCGCAGCGCGGCTACGTCGAGCCGCCCAAGGAGACGGACGCGAACTGCGTCTTCCACGCGGACCGCGCGCCGCCGCCCCCGGCGGCGCCGTAAGGCAATCTGCGAAGGCAACCCAAACGGAAACATCCACAAAGGCTGCCCGCTTTGCGGAGCTCGATGATCCCTCTCCGAAACTCGGCCTAGAAAGCGGGACGGGGCCGCATGGGTCGCCGGGCCGCGGCCCTGGCGCTCCTGGTCCCGGGCGCGGTCGCCGCGGGCAACTCCTACCGGGAGTACGAGGAGCGGCTGCGCTGGACCGTGAACACGCTCCTGGCCGTGACGCAGCAGCCCTGGACCATGGTCAAGAACATGGCCGGCTGGTACGACAGCGGCGTGCTGAGGGACATCTACGACGAGCGCAATTGGAGCACGGCGCGGACGAACACCTTCGTCAACGTGCGCATACTCCAGCCCGGGTCCACGACGGCGATGCTCTACGCGGGCTTCGAGGACGGCTCGTTCCAGGGCTACTACACCTGGGGCGCGAGCCCGCTGAGCGTCAACGACAGCGCCGTCTACACGGAGACGCGGGGCTGCGCGTGGAACTACACGGCGGCCTGCGGCGGCGACGGCTACTGCGCCGCGGGCTACCCGCGGTACCAGCCGGCGTGCCGCGGCTACCACGACTGCGACGACCAGACGGGCGTGCCGACCCTCGCCGTGGACCTCGCGGACGACGCCGTCTACGACCCGCGGGCGCGGCCCTGGTACCAGGGCGCCGTCGCGGCCTACGCGGACCGCGGGCCGGAGACGTGGAGCGACCTCTACTACTTCTTCACGGACCGCGTGCCGGGCCTCACGGCGATGCGGGTCTTCACGCACGGGCCCGGCGGCGCCGTCTACGGCGTCGCGGCGCTCGACCTCAAGCTGTCGTCCTTCATCGAGCTCGTCCAGAACTACTACCCCGCGGACGGCTCCGACGGCGTCGCCTACCTGACGGAGCGGGGGAGCGGCGAGCTCGTCTTCTCGAGCCTGGGCGACGTCGGCTTCGAGCTCGACGCCGCGGGCGAGGTCCTGGGGCGCTCCTTCCCGACGACGACCAACTCGAGCCTCGCGGCGATCGCGGCGGTCGCCGCGACGCTCGGCGGCGAGGACGGCGTCGTCGTCGTCGACGGCCTCGAGCACTGGGTGCTCCACGACGACGTCGTGGACGCGTACGGCATCGCGTGGAACATCACGGTCGTCCACGCCTGCGCCTGCGCGGAGGGCTACGGCCTCTACGACGGCCAGATCGACTGCGAGCTCTGCCCGGCCGAGTTCGGGCTCACGAGCGCGGAGGGCTCGAACCGCTGCGACAGCTGCGCCGAGGGGTCCTACGTGAACGGCCTGGGCCGCTGCAGCGCCTGCCCGGAGGGCGCGTCCTGCGACGACCTCGGGCTCGACGACGAGTTCGGCGACGGCGACGCGGTATTGCGCGTCGGCGTCTTCGCGCCCCTGGCGGTCCGGGGCGCCAACGGGTCCGAGCCCTTCCTCGACGGCGACGTCGCGCGGACCCTGAGCGCCGCGGGCGCCCTGGCCGCGGCGCTCTTCAACGGCCGCGACGCGTCCGTGCTCGACGCCTTCTCCGCCGACGCGCTCGACGGCTGCGACGTCCGGGTGCAGGTCACGCACCACAACACCTACGACGAGGTCATGGACGCGATCGGCCGCTACCGCGAGGCCTACGACTACCTCCACGCCATCGTCGGGCCGGCGGCGTCCGCGCGCGCGGAGCCCATCTCCGCGAACGCGGCCGTCGACGAGATCCCCGTCGTGTCCTACCTGGCGACGTCGACGGACCTCGACGACCGCGCGACGCACCCCTACTTCTTCCGCGTCATCGCGTCGGACCGCGTCCTCGCGGAGCACATGTGCGACATCGTCGCCCACTACGGCTGGAGCTACGTCGGCCTGCTCTACGTCGACGACGCCTACGGGAGCTCCTTCGTCGAGGTGCTCGGCGAGAAGCTCACGGGCGGCGGCGTCTCCATGCGGGCCTCGTCCTTCGCGTCGGGCGACGCGGCGTCGGCCCTCGCCGGCGTCGCGCGCCTCCGGGACGCGGACGCGCGCGTCGTCGTCGTCGTCGCCGTCGACGACGACCTCGCCAACATCCTCGACGCGGCGCTGGCCTGCAACATGACGGGCGACGACCACGCCTGGATCTACGCCGACGGCATCGCCCTCGCGACCATGGCGGCCGCGCGCGGGGAGCGGTACGCGGACGCGCTCGCCGGCGCGGCGCACGTCGGCATGGTCGTGCCGGCGACGGACGAGGCGGCCGGCTTCGCCCGGACCTACGCCGCGCAGAACGAGAGCGACTACAGCCCGCGCCTGGCCATGGCGGACCCCTACGCGCGGCTCGAGGCCGGCTTCTTCGCCAAAGGCGTCGCCACGGACTACCCGCTCCTCGTCTTCGACGCGATGGCCGCCGTCGCGCTGGCCGCGTGCGCGGTGCGCGCGGGCGGCGGCGACCCCGCGGACGGGTCGGCGCTCGCCGCCGCGCTCTACGCCGTCGACTTCAACGGCACGCAGGGGCGCGTGGCCCTCGACGGCTACGGCAGCCGCCTCGGGTCCACGGTGGCCTACGACCTCTACAACGTCCGCCGCGATCCGGCGGACGCGGCCGCGGTGCTGCCCGTGCGGCTCGGCACCTACGCCGACGGCGCCTGGCCCTTGGAGCACTTCCGCTTCCACGACAACACGACGACGCCCCCGAGCGCGACGGACGTCGTCTCGTGCGGCCCCGGGACGATCCAGAGCGCCGACGGCGCGCGGTGCGAGGCCTGCGCGGCGGGCACGTTCTCCGAAAGCTGGAACGCGGCCTACTGCGAGCCCTGCTCCGTCGGCACGATCTCGGGCGCCGGCGCGACGGCCTGCGCCACCTGCGCGGCCGGCAAATTCGCGTCCGCGACCGCGCGCAACGCGAACAACTCGGGCGTCGTCTCCGAGGCGCGGTACTGCGCGTCCTGCGGCGCCAATTATTATAGTGACGCCAACGGGTCCGTGCCAGCGTCCTGCATCCGTGACGATTGTGACCGGGAAAACGATGAAACATCGTTACCGACGCATGTGGTAGGTCCGTGCTCTGCAAGCCCTGCCCCGAGGGCGTCACGTCCCTGGCCGGGTCGTCGGCCTGCGACCTCTGCGTCGCCGGGGCCTTCGACGACCGACCGCTCGCGGACGTCGCCGGCGGCGGCGAGGCCGCGTGCCGGTCCTGCCCGAAGCACTTCGACTGCGGGAAAGACGGCTACACGCTGGAGACGCTGCGCATCGACGGGGGCTACATGCGCACGACGACGCTCAGCGACGCGGCCATCCCGTGCGTCGGCGGCGACGGCGGCGCGAACTGCCCCGACGACGACGAAGCGCGCGTGGGCTGCGCGGCGGACTCGAGGACGGCGGGCCCGAGCTGCCGCACCTGCGACGACGGCTACTACCTCTCGGAGGCCGCGGGCCGCTGCCACCCCTGCGGCGACATGGGCGACGGCGACGACCCCGTCATGCTCCTCAGAATAGGGCTCGTCGTTTTGCAGTGCGGCGTCGTCGGCGTCATCATCTACCGGACCATCGGCGGCGCCGCCGACGAGCGCCACGCCAAGACGTCGAACAAGGCGACGCGGCTCCAGCAGAAGCTCCGGTCCAAGTGGAAGATCTGCTACGTCGCGTTTTCCATCATCTACTCCATGCCCGCGCTCCTGCCGTCGATCAGGTACCCCACGGCCGTCGCGAACCTCATGTCCCTCTTCGCCATGATCAACTTCGATCTCGTCACGCCGCTGCCCGCGTCCTGCTTCCTGCGGACGTCGCACCACGGCTTCTACCGGACGCTCGTCTTCTCGACGGTCGGCCCGCTCGCGGTCGTCGCGGCCTGCGTGGTCGGGTCCGAGGCCCGGCGCCGCGCGGGTGAGCTCTGGTCCTCGGCGCGCCAGACGCGCGAGGCCGTCGAGGTCGAGGACGACACGGTGGAGGTGCCGCGGGAGCCGCGCGCGCCGCGCGCGTGGCGCACGTTCGTGTCCGTCGCGCTGCTCAGGGCAGGACAAGGGTGATTCAACGTCGCTTCAACGTGAGTGTTCCGCGCGCGCGCGTTTCAAAAACAGCACCCACGCTTCGAGAGCGCTCCGAGAGATGATCGCTCGTCCAAAAATCAGCCGAAACGAGCGGAAAACGACCGAGATAGGAGCCTTTGAAGTTGGGAATTTCGCTCTCTTGTCCTGCCCAGGCGCTGCTCGTGACCTACCTCGTCGTGCCCACGGTGACGACGGTCGTCTTCCGCACCTTCGTCTGCGCGCCCTTCGACGCCGAGGTCGGCGGCGAGCTGCGGACGGACCGGTTGCTCGTCGCGGACGTGACGGTCGACTGCGGGTCCGCGTCGTACGCGGCCCATCGCATCTTCGCGCTGCTCATGGTCGCGGTCTGGCCCGTGGGCGTGCCCCTCTGGTACTTCGTGCTCCTGCGGGACGCGCGGGCCCGCATCGACCCGGAGGTCGACGGCGAAAAGGCGCGGATGAAGGCCGACGGCGGCGAGGCGCGCGTCGGGCTCGCGCTCGAGATCCGCGACGGCGACGCGTCGATCCAGCACCTGAGCCTGCTCTACGGCCCCTACGAGGGCGAGTTCTGGTACTGGGAGATCGTGGAGCTCCTGCGGCGCGTCGCGGCGACGTCCGTCGTCATGGTCGTGTCCGACGGCGACGTGAGCCGCCTATTCTACTGCATCATCCTGTCGATCCTGAGCCTGAACCTCTACGACCTCTTCGAGCCCTTTATTTCCGCGTCGGACGATTTGCTGGCGGAGGCGCTCCAGCTCATCACGCTGCTCAACTTCATCGCGACGCTCGGCTTCGCCGTCGGCGCGGGCAGCTTCCTCGGCGCGCTCATGCTCGCGCTCCAGCTCGTGGCCGTCGTCGCCTCCGCGGCGCTCATCTGGACGGACGTCCGCGCCCGGCGCCCCCGCCCGCCGCGACCCGACCCGCCCCGTCTCATAGGTGCACCGCGAGCGCGCGGCGCTCGAGTTCCTCGCGGAGGAGGCGAAGCAGCAGATGAAGGAGTACGGCGTCGACCTCACGGGCCGCGCGGACGCGCCCCGGAAAAAACAGGCGACGAAGCGCGAGTCCGTGAGCGAGGTCGCCGAGGCCGTCGGCGCGGCCTTCGCCGCGCTCTTCGGCGACGCGCCCGACGAGCACTCGGCGGCCGACGACGACGACAACCGGAGCTGGGACTCCGCGGAGGACCGCGACGACTTCAGCGAGGGCTCCGCGGGCGACATCGACGCGCTCTGCACGCCCATGCCCCTCTCCGTGCGCATCTCCGATAACGAAGAGCTGTAGGTTTTAGTTCACTTCGCCGGCGGCGGGCTGCTCGACGACGAGCCGAAGAGGCCCGTCCGCGCCGCGGGCGCGGGCGCCGCGGGCGGCGGGCTGCTGCTCGACGACGAGCCGAAGAGGCCCGTTCGCGCCGCGGGCGCGGGCGCCGCGGGCGGCGGGCTGCTCGAAGACGACGAGCCGAAGAGGCCCGTCCGCGCCGGCGCGGGCGCCGCGGGCGGCGGGCTGCTCGACGACGACCCGAAGAGGCCCGTCCGCGCCGCGGGCGCGGGCGCGGCCGCGGGCGGCGGCGCGCCCTCGAAGAGCGCCTGGATCTGGCGGACCGCGTGGTCGTGGAGCTCCTGGGACATGCGCTGCGCGTCCCAGCGCGGCGAGTACTTGTAGGCCTCCCGCGGCAGCTGGCGGGGCCCCTTGCCGTCGTCGAGGAACTCGCGGAGCGACAGCTGCGGCGGCTTCGAGGGAAACGACGCGTCGAAGTGGACGCTCAGCACGCAGAGGAAGAGGCGCTTGTCGACCTTGAGGTTGAGCAGGAGATGGCAGCTCCCGTAGTCGAGGCAGTCCACGTCGACGACGACGTAGCGCTTGAGGAAGGACCGGCACAAATTCCGCCGCCGCCGCCACGAGCCGACGAGCGC
Source organism: Aureococcus anophagefferens (assembly GCF_000186865.1). Taxonomy (NCBI): domain Eukaryota; class Pelagophyceae; order Pelagomonadales; family Pelagomonadaceae; genus Aureococcus; species Aureococcus anophagefferens. The sequence goes on from NW_008705593.1 coordinate 207,566, forward strand.
GTCGCGCGCGGCGTCGGCCGGCGCGTCCCCGAGGTCCGCGGGCAGCGGCGCGAGGGCCTCGCAGGTGAGGGGCATGGCCGCGCGCGGCAGCGCGAGGAAGCGGCCCTCGCGGCCGTCCGCGGCGAGGTCGTAGGTCAGCGCGAGCGTCGGCGCGTCCGCCAAGGCGCGCGCGGCGTCCGAGAACGCGTCGCCGGCGTCCGCCGGCCGGCAGAGGCTCGCGACGAGCTCGGCGCGCCGCCGGCCGACGTCGACGACGACGCCGAGGAGCGCGCCGGCGGACCAGAGCGCCGCGACGTCCGCGGCGAGCCGGCCGCCGGCCTCCGCCGCCTTCGCGGTCTGCCGGCCGTGGAACGCCTCGGACGCCTCGCCGGCGACGGTGGCCGCCGTCGCGCCGCCGCCGCCGCAGAGGCTCGGGAAGCAGGCCGCGAGCTCGTAGCTCGCGTAGGGCGACTCGTCGCCGTCCGGCAGGCCGCCGGGCCGCGGGATGAGGTCGACGATGCGGTCGTCCTCCAGCACGACGCTCCACTCGATGGACCACTTGGCGTAGGGAACTTTCAAGGTGGTCTGGCCGTTGGCGTGGACGAGCTCGGCAGCGGCCATGCTGCGCTCAACAGGCGCCGAATGCGCCTCCCATGCCTTTGCGGCAAAAAAGCTGATCTTGGCGAAGCATCTTCGACCGACGCGTGCTGCGCTGGTGGCCGGGTCGTACACCACCGCTGCTGCCCGGGACCGGCGCTCGGCGAGGGCCTCTCGACGTCCCGCGCGTCGCGTCGCGCGCCATCGCCTGCGCGCATCGACGCAGCGCGATGGATTTCTTGGCGAAGTTTAAGAGCAAAGCAGGCGCGGCTCCCAGCGTCCTCGCCCGCCCCCCGCATCCGCTCACCTCGCGTCGCGCCGCGCAGAGAAGGACCCGCTGGTGCCCATCGGCTGCATGGCGACGCTCTCCTGCCTGCTCGCGGGGCTCTACACCTTCCAGCAGGGCCAGGCGCGCGCGCCGCGTCCGAGCGGATTCGCCCGGGGCCGCGCCGTCACGCTCTCCTCCGCAGGCGGCGCTGTCGCAGAAGATGATGCGGGCGCGCGTCGTCGCGCAGGGCGCCACGGTCGTCGTCCTCGCCGTCGGGACGCTCGCGGCGTCCAAGGTGAAAAACCCGGAGGACGAGCGGCCAAAGGGCATGCATCCCATCGAGTACGAGGCGATGAAGGCCGAGCAGGGGAAGTAGGGGGTGCTTTTAAGGTCTCGTTCTTAGTCGTCAAACTGCGGGTTGGTGGGTGCCTTACGTTCTTGGTGCTCACGATAGAGGTCGAGGCCCCGCCGGCGGCCCGCGAACCGGGGTCCGAGTCCTCTCGTTCGTCCATAACGGCAGCCGAGGAGCATATCTTAAGGAGACGATTGCTGGACGCGCCAGAGAAGCGCGCAGTGACATCGCGAAGGGCACGAACGCTGCCCCAGGGTTTGCCCACTTCGGCTGGGTGGCGGCTGCTCCCGATTGGCAGCCCATGGTCATAATCACAATGATGAAGTTTTCGATGCATATAGCGCCGGGGTCATCGTCGGCTCTCAGCGCGCGCGCAGCCTCTTCCGTCGTCGGGTCGTCCCAGTCATGTCGCTCAAGCAGCCGCTCGTGCCGCAGATCCCGCGCGGGAAGCAGCCGCGGCGCCTGACCATCGACAGCGGCAAGGGCCAGCAGGTCAAGAAGAGCAAGGCCGCGCTGCACCGCGTCATGGTCGAGATCCGCACCCTGCGCCAGCGCAAGCAGCCGGCGAACGGCACGCCGGCCGCGCAGCTGGACGCGTTGATGCAGTCCTACTACGCGAAGGCGCGCATCCTGATCTCGCTCATCGCGCCGGACCTGTTCAAGTCCGACGACGACCTCTTCAAGGAGTTCAACAACATGGACGCGATCGAGCTGGCCGTCCTCGAGGTCCAGGAAGAGAGCGTCAAGGTCCTCCGCGGCGAGGTGTCGTTCGGCGAGGCCGCGCAGTTGACGGCGCTCGCGTCCCTGGCGTCGAGCCGCGGCGCGTCGCTGCCCGAGTTGGTGAAGGAGTTCGAACACCACCTCTCCATCGTCATCGAGGACCGGCGCGAGCGCGCGCGCTACTACGAGCAGACGCGGGCGAAGGGCCGCACGGGCGTCGACCGCACGGGCAAGCGCAAGCACTTCTCCGGCGACGAGGTCGTCGAGCAGCGCGAGCGCGACAACAAGTACTACCGCGACGTCGCGTCCGGGGAGCGCGTCCCGCTCAAGTACGACGAGGAGGAGAACGTCGAGTCGATGATCAAGAAGCAGGAATCGAAGCGAGCCCGGAGCGACGCGACGCGCGGCCTCCTGGCGAAGCGCATCGAGGACTCGCACGACCTGACGATCGAGCTGCCGGCGGGGATCCGGCGGACGACGGAGGGCCGCTACGTCGTCGACGGACACATCACCGTGGCGGCCGGCGCGGACTTCGACAACACCCCCTCCTCCGACCTCGCCGCCGTCGTCGAGCGCCTGGAGCAGGCGCGCGCGCTCGCCGGCGTGAAGGAGCGCGCGCCGCGGACGCTGCCCGCGGGCGTCGCGTGCGAGGACGGCAAGTTCTGGACGTGCTTCCAACACGCGAAGGGCCGGGTCTCCCTGCGCGCCTTCGGCAGCATCATCTACTTCGAGACCGCCGAGGAGGCCGCCGCGGCCATCGCGCGGTTCCGCGCGGCGTCCGCGGACGCGCAGAAGGCGATGATCAGCAACCAGCTCAGGTGCTGCAAGTGCGGGCGGCCGTTTCGGGGCCGCTCGCGCAACGCGGTCAAGGAGCGCCTCAAGGCCCACGAGAAGACGTGCACGCCCGCGTCGACCCTGTAAGTAGCACGCTCCTTAGCAGACCGACACGGAGAGCTCGCGCGCGAGGAGGGGGATGCGCCGTGACGCGGGCGGAAAAAGACGCCTCCGTTCCTCTCGCCCCCGTACTCACCTCAGAGCCCACAAACTCAAAGCACCCCAGCAAGGCTCCAGCAACCCCCCCCCCTTTGGGATCGCTAGGCGCATCGCACTGTGGCAAAAATTTTCGCGTCTCGACGCGCGGGCCATGCGCGCTCTTTGGTGGCTCCTCGGGACGGTCGCCGCCGCGATCCCGAAGATCCCGAAGCAGGTCGTGCAGTACGGCCGTTTCCGGACGGCGAGCACGCTCCAGTACCAGTCCCTCTGCGCCATCATGCACCTCGTCCACGGCGCCGACGGCGCCGTCGCGTGCCACCACCTCGCGCGCGTCGACGCCCGGGGCGTGCCCCTGACGGCGCCCGGCGCGGCCCGCGGCGATCGTCACACCTACCGCCCGCAGCCCCTGCCGCGGCTCGCGGCCGGCGAAGTCGCGGCGGCCTACAAGACGCACTTCCGCTTCGACGAGCGGAACGACCGCGACGTCTGGGTCTTCGCGACGACCAACGGCACGGACGACACGGGCCCGCTGGCGGCCCTGGGCTACGACGTCAAGCTGGTGCAGTCGACGGCGGAGCTCTTCGACCGCGGCGCGGCCGAATTCGCGGCGCGCCTCGCGGCGCTCTTCGGCCTCGGCGACGGCGCGCTGCGCCAGCTCCACGACTACGCGCGCTACTGGGATATTCTGCGCCAGTGCTGCGGCGCCCAGATGTCCGAGGACGCGTACCGGCGGCTCGCGCGCGACGCGTCCCGGCCGCCGACGCGCGCGGCGGACGCGCCCGCGTACGCGGCCTGCGAGACCTACGACCTCGGCGCCGTCGAGGCGGCCCTGTTGAACACGCACATCTTCCGGACCTACGGCCGCCGGTCGCGGGTCCTGCGGTCGCTGTCCGTCGCGGACGGGGACCTCAACGGCACGTACTGCGCGGCGTCCGCGGCCCACATGGCGGCGCGCGGCTACCTCCCGAGCCGCAAGCGCCTCGTCGGCTTCCTCACGGACGCCCAGGCGCCGGAGGCGGGCCTCTACCGGCCGCGGCGCGGCGACGGCGCGCGCGCGCCGCGCGGCAGGCGAGACCGGCCGCCGGCGAAGCGCGCGAGGGCGCGCGCGGGGGCGTAGGGGTCTTCCTTTCGCGTGCGCCTCTTGCACCTCCGAGTGTGCGTGGCCAGCGCATCCGACGGACGACCAGACGCGTCGGCGTTAACGTCGGCGGCGGCGCGGGCGGTGTTGCGGTCGAGATTGACGCTGTTGCAGCTGCGCCGAGCTCCGACCTGCTCCTGCCCTGCGTCGCACGCAGCCAGAGCTCGTTCATGGGCCTCGGCGACCTGGTGGCGTACACGTTCGTCGGCCTCATCGTCGCGGTCTTCATCTTCCAGCTCGTCGACACGGCGCAGACCGCGAAGCGGAAGCTCGTCGCCAAGAAGAACGATTGAGATGTTGCGGCTGCTCGTCGTCGCCGCCGCGGCGACCGTCGGCGCGCTCAAGCCGCCGAACGCGCGCATGACGCGGGGCGTGCCCAACGCGAAGTGGCACTTCGACGTCCTCGCGCGCGAGCCCGCGGCGCCCGCGGTCAACGGCGACCCCGTCGCGGACGTGGAGCTCGTCGCGCGCGACGGCAAGGGGGAGATCGGCTGGTTCGAGCTCTTCTTTGCCCGCGCGAGCGACGACGCCGGCGCCGTGCGGAGCCACGGCGGGCGCCACTACGCGCGGCTCATCGGCGAGGACGACAGGGACCGCGCGTTCGGCAAAAACATGATGGTCGACACGTCGGCCCGCCGCCGGGGCGTCGCGAGCCGCCTGCTGTTGGCCGCCGAGGACGTCGCGCGGGGCTGCAACCTCTCGGAGTTCGTCATCACGGCGGTCAAGAGCCACGAGCCGAGCCGCCGGCTCTACGAGAAGCTCGGCTTCTCCGAGGTGCCCGCGGAGCTCGCGACGGACAGCGAGTCCGTCGTCCTGCGCAAGTTCGTCCCGACGGCGACGCCGACGGAGTAAGGGACCCGGGCGGAGTCGATCGTGTTTACCATTCACAGTGTGCTTGTTTTTTTTTTTTTTTGTCGGTCGCGGTCGCGGGCGCGCGCGGGGGGGGGCCGGCTCGCGGCTCGAGCGCTGCGGCTCGCCGTGGTGTCCGGGCAGCCCCCCGGCCGGGCGGCGCTCATGGGCCGTCGTCGTCGCGCGCGCGCTTGGCGCCGACGGCCGCGTCGGCGCCCTTGGCGGCGCCGTCGGCCGGGGCCGCGGCGGGCGCGGCCTTGCCGTCCGCGGCCTTGCCGTCCATGTTCTGGAGGATGCCCATGGCGACGCGCTCGCTGACCTCGATCTGGACGCCGAGGAAGTTGACGACGTCGCCCGCGTCGTCGCGGAGCGCGGCGATGAAGAAGTGGTTCCAGAACGTCGTCGAGTCGATCTTGTAGTTGAGGAGGCAGATCTGGACGTCCGTGCCGTGTTTGATGGCCTCGCGGATCTTGCCCACGGCGCGCGCGTCGGTCCGCGGGCCCTGGAGGAAGCGGCAGTTGCGGCCGAGGACCTGCTCGAGCTTGTAGCCCGTGAGCGAGAGGAAGCCGCCGCTCGCGAAGACGATGGGGTTGTCGGGCAGCGTCGGGTCCGTGATGACGAAGGACCGCCGCGCGTGCTTGAGGGCCTCGAGGAGGCCGTAGTCGTACTTGTTGATCGCGCGCGTCCGCTCGCCGCCCTCGCTCAGCGACGCCTCGCCCTCGGCGTCGCCGTCGCCCTTGGACTGCGCCGCGCAGTACTCGAGGCTCGGCGCCGCCGCCTCGGCGCCGAGCTTCTCGCGCACGAACTCGCGGAGCCGCTCGTTCTCGCCCTGGTACGCGACGAGCGACTGCTGCAGCGATTCGATGATGAGCTTCTTCCGACACCTCGACCGCCGCGCGTGCTCCCGGTTCCGCGCGCGCCGCGTCTCCGACAGGTCCGCCGCGTCCTTCGGCTTCGAGCCCGCGGCCGCCTTGGCCTTGGGCTTCGACTCCTTCTCGCTGGGCAGCGGCAGCGACGCTGCGGGGCGCGCAAGCTCGGTCGGAATCGCGGCGGGGGACATCGCGCGCGCGCGGCCCGAGTTTCGTGCGCGCGCGCGCTCGTGCGACGCGCGGCGCGCGGATGCGCCCCGGGGGCGCGGCAGGAAACCCCCCGTTCCGGACGCCGCGCGCGCGCCGATGAGCTCCTCGTCGGTGATCGGCGTGTCGACGACCGGCTGGGGCCCGGACGAGCCGTACATCTTCGCCGAGCCCGGCTCGACCGGCAGGTCCGAGAGCTCGTTGAAAAATAGGCCGTCCATGACGTCGAGCTCCTCGCTCGCGTCCAACCCGAACGTCGGACCGGAGAGGGCGGTCATCGCTTCGCGGTCGCGCGAGTCGCCGGCGCGCGGGCGCGCGGGCGCTTACAAGCCGGAACGCTCCGGCGCGGTCGACGAGCAAGTCGACGGCGGCGGTGGCGAGGTCGGGGTCGCGCCGCGGCGCAAGTTGCGCTCGGAGCTCCGCCGGCCGAGGGCTTGGCCAAAGCTCAACAAGCCAAAAGCTCAAGCTCTTCAACAAGGCCGGCCTTGCCTCGGGCGCCTCGCAGCCTCACAGCCGATCATGCCCCTATAAGCCTTAGTTGAAACATTCTGAGAGGCAGTTTTGGCTTCCAAGAAACACGTACTAAGATTTATTGCACCATCGCTCACATTTTCTGAGGGCGCCGCGAGCCGCGCCGCGCGGACGGCGCCGCGCGCGGGGCCCAGGCTCCGACGAAGTCGATGGTCGGATGTCGCGGTATCGGCGGGGCGCGGCCCCGCCGCAGACGACCGGCTCGGCCCCGAAGGACGCGATCGTCCGGCGTCGCCCCGCGGGCCCCGCGAGCGCATCGCAGCCCCGGCTGGCCCCATATTGCACTTGACGAGCGGCCGAGCCGCGGGCTGGACGCCTCATAATCGCAGTTCCGAAGCCCGGAGGCGCGACCCGAACCGACTCGGGGAGGCATCAAACGCCCGTCCGAGCACCGCCCGGGACCGCGTCGACGCGCGGCGAAAAAAACGCCCCCCGGAACGCCCCCCGGACGCGCACCGACGCGTCGAACATGGCGCTCGCGGATCAGATGTCGTTCTCGGCGAACGGCGACTTCGGCATCTCCGACGCGGGGCTCTGCGACTATCTCTTGAACGACCTCGACGACGACCCCGCGTCGACGGACGCGATCTACGCGGCCGTGTCGGCGACGACGAGCGAGCACAGCGGCGAGGGCGGCTCGAGCGGCGGCGGCGGCCTGGGCCTCGGCGGCGGCCTGGGCCTGGGCCTCGGCGGCGCCAAGCCCGACAAGGAGGACTCCGAGGACGGGTCGTCGACGGAGCCCGCGGGCAAGCGGCGCAAGGGCGAGGGCGGCGCGCGCGCGAAGACGCAGGCGCAGATCGACCGGCGGCGCGACCGGAACCGGATCCTCGCGCGGCGCACGCGGCTCCGCAAGAAGTTCTTCTTCGAGAGCCTGCAGCAGCAGGTCAACGAGGTCGAGCGCGAGAACGCGCTGCTCAAGGAGCTCGTCCGCACGAACCCGCTCCTCGCCGGCGACAGCGCGTCGGTGCTGTCGACGTGCACGACGGCGCTGCCCGCGGTCGTCACGGAAAACCGGAGCCGCGCCACGGACCTGCTCAACGCGTCGGACTTCACGCTCATGCAGACGCTCCAGAGCGCGCAGCGGTCCTTCTGCATCACGGACCCGAGCCTCAAGGACAACCCCATCGTCTACGCGTCCGCGTCGTTCCTCTCCACGACGGGCTACCCCCTCGACGAGGTCATCGGCAAGAACTGCCGCTTCCTCCAGGGCCCGGGCACCTTCCCGGGCACCGTCGCGGAGCTCGCCAAGGGCATCGCCGAGGGCACGGACACGACGGTGACGATCCTCAACTACAAGAAGGACGGCACGCCCTTCTGGAACCAGCTCTTCGTCGCGTCGCTCCGCGACATCAACAAGCGCGTCGTCAACTACGTCGGGGTCCAGATCCCCGTCGCCGGGCCCCTGCCCAAGCCCGGCGACGAGCCGGTGCCCTTCCCGGCCAAGGAGGCCAAGGACGCGCCCAAGGCCGACGGCTCGTGACCGCGCGGCCGACCGCGCGCGCGCGCGCCGCGGGCGCGCCGGCCGCGACCGCCGCCGCGCCGCGGCCCGCCGCGGCGCGCGGGCCTCCGCTTCGCCGCTCTCTCCGATCGCGATCGTCGCACGCCTCGCCGGTAACGGTGCCCCAAGCTAGCTGCCGGTCTCCGACGGGCGTCGGCGACGGCGTGCTTCGCCGACGACGGCGCCGCGGACGACGGCGTCGCATGTGGCGTCGCGAGCCTGTCGCGGACGACGCGCGCAGGCGACGAGGCCGCGAGGCGACCCCGGCGGCGAGCAACGTTTGCCCTCGGCTCAGGCAAAAAACTGCGATTCTTGATGTTTTGGCGCTTCGCGGCGCGAAGCACCGGCGCCTCGGCGGCCCGCGCCCGCCCCGGGGCTCCCTCGAGGCCTTCTCCGAGGGCGCCGGCGCACCTTCGTTTGCGCGAAACGGCGCCGGGGGCGCCGCGCAGCACCCGATTAACGAAATCCGGCCCCGCGGCCTCGCCGCGCGACGCGCTGCCGCGATCGGCGATCGGGGCCTCCAGCTTCGCTGATTTACTACCGAGTGCATCGCGCCGGTTTCCGGAGATGAGCCGAGTTACAGCGAAATCGCCTCGTCAGTCGGAGCAGGAGAAAATGCACCGCGCGGACGCCGCTGCGCGACTTTCCCGAGAACGCGGGCGCCGAGCTGGTTCCAGCTCCAGACCTCGGGCACGCTGGTTACGAAGTCGTCGCACATGTGTTGGGAGTCGCTCGAGGCCTCGGTGCCCCGCGACGGGGCTCCGACGATGATCTGGAGATGCTTTCTGCGCGAGACAGCCCGAAACTGGGCCCGAAGCAGCTTGTTCGCGGATGTGCGGTCGCTTCGCGTCGACCGATCACTGCTGGTGCGCTTGGTAGGGGTGACCGAGGACACGGAGCACTTGCGCGGCCACTGGCGGCTGCGTGGGCGACCGCGAGGCGCCGAACGGGGTTTCCCCACTGCAAACAGCGCGAACCACCGCGGGTCCACCGCGGTCCGGTGCGCCGCCCTCCGGGTCTCGCTGGCGGCTCGCGGGCCCACGGGACTCACGGGGAAGCCCCGCCGCGGCCCTGCGACGCCCGGGCGCCCGAGAGAGCGATGCTTC
>NW_008705593.1:216722-223002 GCF_000186865.1 Aureococcus anophagefferens
CGTCGCGTGCGAGACTTGCAGGGGAGCTTCGTCGAAAGGGTCTCCGGGTGCCTACCAATTTTTAGGGCGGGCCGCGGCGGTGGCGGAGAGCACGAGGACGCGCCGCGGGGCGTCGGCGGCCGAAGCGCCGAAGCGGGCGCGAGCCGGTTTTTTGCATGAGCCGGCCGCAAAGGTTGCGGCGAGGACATCGACGACGATAGCGAAGGAGTCATCCTCCAAGTCGAGTGCGCGGCTTTGCGTCGGACGCAAATTTCAACTGATCAGCCATGACGCGCGGCAACCAGCGCGAGATCGACAGAGCCCGCGCGGCACCCAGCGCCTCGACGCCGCCTTGGCCTGCGAACCGACGACTCTGACGGCGCGCGATCGCAGGTGCGGCCGCGCGCACTGCGAAGCACGCCGGCGGCGGCAACGACGACGGCCTCACGCCGCAGCAGCGCAACGAGAGAGGCGCGCGCGCCGCGTCCGAGGGAGCGTCGAGAGAGCGTCGCCGCGTCCGAGCGCGCGTCGCGCCGCGGAGCCGCGCCCGAGCGCGCGCCGCGCCCCCGCAGATAAGAAGGCCATGGAGGAGAAGAAGGCGAAGAAGGCGGCGGACAAGGCCGCCGGCGGCGACGGCGGCAAGAAGAACCCGGGCAAGCCGGGCACCGTCGACGGCCCGGGCAAGAAGGGCAAGAAGAAGGAGGAGGACCTCTCCGCGCTCCTCGGCGAGGGCCTGAACGTGTCGGGCAAGAAGAAGAAGTAAGAGAGCGGAGCCCACGTATGTTTCTTAGACGTCGTCCGCGCGTCTCTCCAGCGCGCGGCGGCCGGCAGCAGGCTTGGCCGGGGGTCGAGAGAGGCGCCTTCGAGGAGCATGGGCCGCAGTGGCTGATCAGGACTGAGAGCGACGCGCGCAGCGCAACACAACGCAACACAACATGGACGCCATCGTCGCCACCTCAACGACACCCGACGAGCTGCCCATCGCCCAGGCGCGCGACGACATCGTGCGCCTGCTCGTGAAGCACGACTTCCTCGTCGTCGTCGGCGACACGGGCTCCGGCAAGACGACGCAGGTGCCGGCCTACCTGCTCGCGGCCGACGAGGCGCGGCTCGCGGCCGAGGCCGCGGCCCCCGGCGACGCCGCGCCGCTCGGCGCCTACGACGCCTTCGCGCCCGTCGCGATCACGCAGCCGCGGCGCGTCGCGGCGACGTCCGTGTCGCAGCGGGTCGCCGAGGAGCGGGGCTGCGACCTCGGCGGGTCGGACGTGGGCTACAAGGTGCGCTTCGACAGCAACGTCGGCGCGGCGACGGGGAGCCGCCTCACGTTCATGACGGACGGCGTGCTCGTCCGCGAGTGCGTCGGCGACGGGTCGCTGCAAAAATATCGCACGGTCATGCTCGACGAGGCGCACGAGCGGAGCGTCGACACGGACGTGCTCTTCGGCCTCGTGAAGCGCGCCGTCGAGCGGCGGCGCGGCGCACCGGGCGACCGCCTGCGCTGCGTCGTCGCGTCCGCGACGCTCGACGCGGAGAAATTCGCGAAATACTTCGACGGCTGCCCCGTGCTCCGCGTGCCCGGGCGCACGCACCCCGTGGACGTCTACCACAGCAAGCAGACCCAGGTCATGACGCGCTTCGGCCCCGCGTCGCGGTCCTACGTCGGCGCCGCGGTCGACGTCGCGCTGCAGCTCCATCGGTCGCAGCCGCCGGGCCACGTGCTCGTCTTCCTCACGGGCCAGGACGAGATCGAGGAGGCCTGCGCGAACTTGAGGACCGAGGCGGCGCAGATCGAGGACGAGGCGCAGCGCCACGGCGAACTGGCGGGGCCGCGGCTCCTGGCGCTGCCGCTCTACGGCGCGCTGCCGGCCGACGTCGCGAACCGCGTCTTCGGCGACGTCGACGACGCCGAGATCCGCAAGGTCGTCGTCGCGACGAACATCGCCGAGACGTCGCTGACGGTCCCCGGCGTCAAGTACGTCGTCGACACGGGCTACGTGAAGATGAAGGGCTACGACCCGAGCCGCGCGGTCGCGTCGCTCGTCGTCGTGCCCATTAGCAAGGTCTCCGCGGAGCAGCGCGCGGGCCGCGCGGGCCGCACGACGTCGGGCCAGTGCTACCGCCTCTACAGCAAGCAGTGCTTCGCGAACATGGCGCCGGAGACCATCCCCGAGATCCGCCGGTCGTCCATGTGCTCCGTGGCGCTCGCGCTCAAGTCGTTGCACGTCGACGACGTGCTCGACTTCGACTTCCTCGACGCGCCGGACGAGACGCAGCTCGCCTGCGCGTTGCTCGAGCTCCACGCGCTGGGCGCCCTGGACGCGGCGAACAAGGGCCGGCTCACGGACGTGGGGTTCGCCATGTCGCGGCTCGCGCTCGAGCCGCCGCTCGGCCGGGCTTTATTGGAATCCGTCGGCTTTCGCAAGGGGTCGCGGCGCGCGCTGCCGACGACGCGGGAGTCGGTGCTCGCCATCGCGGCCATGCTCTCCGCGGAGGACGTCTGGTTCGTCGGCGGCGACCGGCGGGACCTGCGGGGCGGCCCGTCGAAGCGCCGCGACGCGGCCGACGAGCTCCGCGACGAGGCCTTCGACAAGCACGCGAAATTCCGCCACCCGCGCGGCGACCTCATCTCGCTGCTGCGCGTCTTCACGGAGTACGAGAAGGCGCTGAGCCGCGGCGCCGACGGCCTGGGCTTCGCCAAGGCCCACTCGCTGCGGTATAGGGCGCTGCAGTTCGCGAAGAAGGCCCGCGACCAGCTCGACGACGAGCTCCGCCGCGTCGCGCCCGAGGCGCCCTCCGGCGGCGGCCGGGTCGACCTCGCGGAGACCTGCGACGCCCTCTGCGCCGGTCTGTGCTTGAACGCGGCGGAGCGCACGCTCAACGACGCCTACCTGCTCCTGCCCTGCGCGGGCACCGCGTACGAGGCGCGCGAGGCCGCGCGCGCGGGCAAGCCCGCGGCGCCCCACGTGGCCCTCGTGCGCCTCGACGCGACGACGACGTCCGCCTTCGCGCGGCCCCCGGACACGATCTGCTTCTTCGAGCTGCGCGTCTCCCGCAACTCGCGCGGGTCCTTCGCGAAGAACGTCGTCATGGTCGACCGCGCGACGCTCGACGCGTGCCGGACGCGCGTCGACACGACGACGCCCGAGGCCCTCTGCGGCCGGCCGCCGAAGCCCGTCGAGGCGGCGCCGGCGAAGCCCGCGGCGCCGGGCCGCCGGCCGGAGAAGCGCAAGGCCCCCGAGGAGAAGGCCGCGCCGCCCAAGGCCGACGCGTCCGCGCTCGCGGCCGCCAAGGCGCGGTTCCTGGCCCGGAAGCGGTGATGGTCTAAGGGTGTTTCGGGTTGTGTGGAGGGGCGAAGCTCACGCGTGCGTCCAGGTTCGGGCGAGGACGGCTTGGCCGCATGGACACCCGGGCCGGGGCCTCGCTCGGAAAACCGGGCGCAATGGGCGCGGCAATCGGCGCTTATTGCGCCGTAGCGAAGACAAACCACAGGTTCCAGCCAGTGTCCACTCGCATCTCGCTCACGCCTACTTCTGCTCGCTTCGTTCGCGTCTCGCCTCCGCCGGCCTCGCCTTCCAGACGCGGTCACGGCCACGAAGGGGCGACACGAGAGCGTTCCCACTGCTCATCATCTACTGCTCATCATCTACGATTCAACTCACCCGCACGCACGCGGCCGCGTCTCGAAATTTCTCGCTCTCTCCTCCGCGCCTCCCCCCCCGCGCCCTCTTGGCCCTCATCTCGCTCCCGCCTCCGACCGTCGGCTCCGAGGAGAGCGGGCCGATCGATGAGAGGACCGCCAAACTTCAGCCTGAGCCCGTGCGAGTTGGTGCGATCCGCGACCCGAGGCCTCTACATCGAGCCTTGAGCGACGCGCGATCACCGCCGTCCCGGTCGCCCGCCGGTGCATCCCGCGGGCCGGCGCGCGAGCGAGATCGGCTTTCGGCTCACCCGATCGTTTCTGTAGGCGACGACTCAAACGTCCGAATCCTAGCTTCACGAGTTGACATGGGCAAGAAGTTTTACAATCAGAGTACTTGTGACGGTCGTCTTTACGTCATTCCTTCCTGGGTCGATTGCGATCATGAAATCAAGTGTCCGCATTGTTCGTCATGGCAATGCTTCGTTTCTAGGGGGAAACGTTCTTTCAATCACAAAGACAGTTACTGGACTTGCGACTGCGGGAAAAACGTATCCATTTACGTTTGCACGAATTGCGGACAATTCGCTGCCTTCAAAGGAAAAAACAATCCTACAAATCGATACTGCCGTTGTTGCAAGGAAAAGGAATTGACAATGGGATGGCGCTTTGACGAGTATCCATTCATTGGTGGAAAGCGATAAAGCCACAAATTTCCCAAGAAGGAGCGAGTCCCCTCAGCTCGCGGCACGTACGCTCGCGTTGTCGCCCAACATCGCGTAACCACCGACCCCCTCTAAGCCTAACTCATCCGAGAGCTACTACGAGTAGTGGGCAGCGTCGCTTATCACGCCCAGAGAGGAGGGGGAGGGAGTAGGGAGAGGGGGGTATCTTGCTTTCGGCGCCTCACTCGACGATTTCCGCGAAGTCGCAGGTCGCGTCGCAGGTCTGGTCGCAGCGCATGGGCCCCGGCGGCCCGCACATCCAGTGGTCGCGCCAGATCTCGACGCGGCCCGCGTCGGCGGCGCCTTCCGTCGACGCAAAGGGCGCGCCGATGGCGACGATGTTCGCGTCGTCCGTGAAGTCGAGCGACTCGCCGAAGTACGCGTTCTCCTGCAACCCCCAGATCTTCGCGCCGTTGCCGACCCAGTCGTTGCGGCCCTGGGCCCAGCGGTAGGCCTTGACCATGCCCATGTTCTCCCGGGGGAACCAGCCCCGCTCGACGCAGACGGCCGCGTGCGCCGCGAGCTCGGCGGCGGTCGCGGTCGTGTCGTTGCACGCGATGCGCTGGCCCGCGGTCGGCGAGGACACGACGAGGTTCTCGCCGCTCGACGAGAGCTTGACCTTGGAGCCGAGGCGGTCCGCGAAGGCGCAGGCGCCGTTCTCGTCGCGCGTGCCGCACTCGCCGAAGAGCGCGGAGGCCTTGGGCGAGCCGTCGGCCTCGACGGGGTACTTGACCCACGCGCCGACGCCGATGTTCTCGTTGCGCGTCCAGGCGTAGGTGTGGACGCGGCCCCGGCCGAAGCGCTGGCCCGGCGCGCCGATGGCGATGCGCTCGCCCTGGCCGCTCAGCGAGAGCGAGTAGCCGAACTCGGCGTCGTCGGCCTGGACCTTGGACTCTTCCTTCTCGACGAGGAAGAGGTTCGTGCCCATGTGCTTCCAGCCGTCGCGGCGGTGGAGCTCGAAGACGCGCACCTCGCCGGCCTCGGCGTCGTCGCCCACGGGGGCCTTGGGCGCGGACACGGCGATGACGTCCGCTTTATCGGACACGTCGACGGCCTTGCCGAACTGCTCGCCGACGTAGTCGCCGTGCACGGGGCTGCCCCGCAGGTTCCAGGCGCCGTACTCGTACTTGTAGAGGTAGACGGCGCCGAGGTCCGCCGTGTAGGCGCCGTCGATGTCGAAGCCCGACTCGGAGGGGGCGGACGCGACGACGCCCGCGCCGTCGCGCGTCATCGCGAGCGCGTCGCCGTAGCGGTCGCCGGGCTCCCGGAGGTAGCCCTGGAGGACGTTGCCCATCTGGGACCAGGCGCCCGCGCGCTTCTGGAAGACGACGACCATGCCGCGCGCGCCGTCGAAGCCGGGCACGCCGACGGCGACGCGGTCGCCGTCGCCGGACGCGGCGACGGCCTTGCCGACCTCCGCGCCGGCCGCGAAGGCGACGAAGGCGCCCGTGTGGTCCGTGTAGCCCGTGACCTCGAAGTCCTTGGTCCACGCCATCTCGCCGCAGCAGCCCGCGTACCCGTAGATGATCGCGCGGCCGACGCCGGAGGCCGAGCCGCCGGCGACCATCGTGACGCCGTTGCCGGAGATCGCGACGGACTCGCCCATCTCGAGGGCGGCCTCGCCGCCGTCCAGGGTCTCGCCCATGAGGCGCCAGTCGCTCTTGAGGCCCCGGTAGTCGCCGCACGGCGGCTCGTACTCGTCGCACGGCCGGTTCGTGCCCGACTCCCAGTCCTCGCCCGCGATCTCCATGCCGTCGTCGTCCGCGGCGAACACGAACTCGCCCGTGTCCTCGGTGAACTCGCCCGTGGGGTCGTCGGGCGGCGGCGGGGTCGTCGTCGTCGTCGTCGGCGGGGGCGTCGTCGTCGTTTCCGACTCCCAGCCCTCGTCCTCGTACTTGGTGCAGGTCTTGCAGCACTCGTCGCTGGCGAACTTCTTNGT
>NW_008705593.1:223052-276267 GCF_000186865.1 Aureococcus anophagefferens
GGACGACGGCGAGCTTCATGGGGGGCGTGGTCGTGGGGGGGCGAGCCTAAGAAAGGGTCGGGGGTCGGATTTCGGCCGATCGAGGTCGTCATCGGGGGCGCGGGGTGCCACCGGGGGGCGGGGGCTCCGAGGGCCTCCGGTGGGGGATCGGAGGGAGGGGCGGGGGGCGATCAGGGGGGTTTTGGGCGCCCGGGGAACCGGGCCGGCGGTTTTAACACCGAGTCGCGGAGAAATCGATGTTTCTCGTCGGGCGCGACGAGGGGGGCCTCGAGAAGGCGAGAAGGCGTGCCCCTTTAAGGGGGCGTCGGGTATAGGTCGGGGAGCGTCCTCGGGAAGCGTACGTACCGGACGGGGTGGGGATCGCGGCCTCCGGCGCTCTGGGTGCTCGACTTGACGCGTCCGCCAATTTTGGCCAAGGCTTTGGCCCGGGGTGTGTCATTAACAGCACCCGCGCACCGTCTCACGCGTAAAGTTAAAAATTCGCGCCCCTCATCTACCCCTCGACCTTGTCGCGGAGCACGCGCTCGAGCGCGGGCCCGAGGTCCGCGTCGCTCGTCGCGACGACCGCGGCGCCCGGCGGGAACCGGTTCGCCGCGAGCGCGGCCGCGGACCCTTTCACGCCGTTGCCGTCCGCCACGAGCAGGGCGACGCGCTCGACGTTGGCGTGGTTCTCCGACTCGAGCACCTCCGCCAACGCCCGCGCGCGGAAGTCGTCGTCGTGCGCCGCGAAGTCGTCGAGGCACAAGCACAGCACGACGAGGTACGCGTCCGCGGCGACGTTGCGGATCTTCCGGAGCGCGGCCGCCGCCGCGCTGAGCGTCGCGTCGCCGTCGCGGCAGTACTGGGCGTGCGAGGCCATGCGCCGCACGAGATTCAGGCGCGGCTCCGGGAGCCGCGGCGACCCCGACCCGTGCGGCGCGTCGAGCTTCCGGTCCTTCCACCTGGGCAGCAAAAGGGTGATTCAACGTCGCTTCAACGTGAGTGTTCCGCGCGCACGCGTTCCCAAAAAAGCATCAACGCTTCGAGACTGTTCCGAGAGATGATCGCTCGTCCAAAAATCAGCCAAAACGAGTGGAAAGCGGCCGAGATATGAGCCTTTGAAGTTGGGAATTTCGCACCCTTTTGCTGCCCTGCCTTCCACTTCTTCAGCGCGAGCTCGGGCCCCGCGCCGGAGAAGGCGCTCAGCGCCCACTCGACGCCCAGGGACGGCGGGATGCCGTCGAAGGCCTCCAGCAGCGTCACGACGACCTTGAGGAGCCGCGCGAGCCGCCCGTCCTTGCCGTCCTTGGCGTACGTCGACGACCCTAAGTCGACGCAGACCTTGACCCGGAGCCGGGGCCGCCGCGGGCCCGACCGGGGCCGCTTGAGCCAGTCGTCGTCCCCGGCGTTTGTGCGCTCCTCGTCGTCCTGCTCGTCGCCGGCCTGGTCGTTGACGTCGCCCTCGCCGTCGTCGTCGGCGGCGGCGTCGTCGTACGCGCGGCGCCGGTAGACGTTCGCGTCGCCCGCGAGGGCGTCGACGAGGCGGTCGTCGTCGAGCTCGCCCACGGTCTGGTGCTTGTGCCAGACGCGGGCGTCGCGCCGCGCGCCCTGGAGCCGGTCCAGGAGCGCGCGGCGGACGCGCGGCACGTCCGCGGCGACGGCCGAGCGCAGCGCGCCGTACTCGTCCGGCGACACCTCGTCGGGCCCGCCGCGGCCGCGGCGCCGGGCGACGTCGTCCTCGCCGGGCAGCGCGTCGCCGCCGCCCGCGTCGTCGACGCCGAGCTCGAAGTCGCCCTCGCCGGCCGCGGCCGCGAGCCGCTCGCCGGCCTCGGCGAGGTCCCGGAGCGTCGACGACTTCTCCACGAGCGCCGCCAGCACGCGGGCCTCGTCGAGCTCGCTCGGCGTCGGCTTGTCGCGCAGGGCGCGGTGCTTGTCGCTCCGCGGGTGGGCCCGCTGGCCGTCGCCGCGCTGCGGCGCCTTGGACGGATCCGGCGGGCCCTTCGCGCCCTTCGACCGCCGGTTCTCGGGCCGCGCGTCGTCGCCGTCCTCGGGCGGCGCCGTGCCCGCCTTCTCCGGCGTCGGCGACGGCGCCTCGCCGCCGTCGCCCTCGTCGTCGCTCAGGCCCGTGAGCGCGTCTTTGAGCATCGACTCCATGAACCGCGCCTCCAATTCGCCGTCGCCCTCGCGCGGCCCGGCCTCCGACGGCGCGCCGCCGTCGTCGTCGCCGCCGCCGGGGCCGTCGACGCCGTCGCCGCCGCCGGGCGCGTCGCCGCCGGCGTCCGCGGCGCGCTCCGGCAGGGACGGGTCCGCGCCGGGCGCGTCGGCGTCGGCCGCGTCGCCCTCGCCGCGCTCCGCGCCGGCGCCCTCCGTCGCCTCCGCGCCCTCCGTCGCCTCCGCGCCGCCCTCGCCCTTGGACCCCTCGCCGAAGCCCCGGTCCTCGCCGGGCACCGTCGGCGCGCCGTCCTCGGGCGCCTCGCCGTCCGGGTCCGCGGCCCCTTCCTCGTCCGCGCCGTCGTCGCGCCGCGTCTCCGTGCGGTCCGCGTTCTCCGCCGCCTCGAGCCGCTCGCCCTCGGCGCCGCCCTCGCCCCCCGGGTTCGCGTGCTCCGGCGGTTTCAGCTCCTCGTCCGGGTTCACGCGGTCCGGGTCATCGAGCACAGCGCCGTCCTCGTCGTCGCCGCGGATGTCGTAGCGCGGCTTCTTCAGCAGCTCGTCGTTGGCGTCGTCGTCGACCTGGAGGTCGCCGTCGCGCCCGTCGAGGCCGTGCTTCGCCAGGATGGCCCGCAGCGCGTCGCGCGTCGCCGCGTCGTGCGCGTCGAAGGCGAGCACGTCCTCGAGCGCCTCGGCGCACGCGTCACCGGCGAACGCGTCCATGTGGCGCGCGATGCGGCAGAGCTCGCGCGTGCTGTAGGGGTAGGCGAGCACGCCCGCGTCCGCGAGGTCCCGCAGCTCCCCAAAGGCGCCCACGAGGCGGTCGATGGCGTCGCGGTCCGCGGACGGCGCGAGCTCCCGCAACAGCAACACCTCGGACCGGAAGTCCGGGTTCTCGACGACGTGGGCCCGGAGCACGTCGCCGCACTCGCGGTAGAAGTCGTTGCCCAGGAAGGGCCAGCCCGGCCGGTTCGCGAGCACGATGACGCGGAAGCCCGCGTGCGCGACGACGTCGCCGGGTCGCCGGGGCGCGCCGGACCGCCTCGCCACTATTCTCCGGCCGTCGCTCATCGTGAGCTCGCCGTCCTCCAGCAGCGCCTTTAACACACAAACCACCTCCAGCGGCGCCTTGTCCGCCTCGTCGACGACCAGGCAGCGGCCGTACTTGGCCGCGCGGACGAGCGCCGAGTCCTCCCATACCAAGGTGCCGTCGACGAGCGCGGGCGTCGTCGTCAGCGAGCTCAGCGTCGTGTCGCGGTGGAGCTGGACGTACTCGCGCTCGTAGCGCAGCAGTTCGAGCAGGCGGTCCGTGACGACGTTCTTGCCGACGCCCTGGTTGCCGATGAGGAGCACGTCGTCGCCCCGGACCCAGTCGCGGAGCACGTCGCGGAGGAGCGCCGTGTGCTTCGGGATGGCCACGAAGTTCGCGCAGCACGGCACGAGCTCGGGCCGCTGGGGCGTCGACACGGCGCACCGCGCGTCGCCGGCCTCGAGGAAGGTCTTGTCGCCGGACCGGACGACCTTGACGTCGACGGCCTCGGACCCGTCGTCCAAGTCGCCGCCGCGCCGCGGCTTCTTCCTCCACTTGCGCCGCAGGGCCGCGGCGCGCGCCTCGCCCTGGCGGCTCCGGGCCAACAAACCGGCGATGGCCTCGTCGGCCTCGCGGTCCCGCCTCGCCTGGACCGCGTCGTCCTCGTCGATGTCGCTGTCGCCGTCGACGACGACGACGTGCTCGCCCTTGTCCGCGAGGACCTTCTCGTGCTTCTCGCCCGCGGGCGCGCCCCCGAAGGGGCCGCACTCGCGCCGGAGCGCGTCCACATCCAGCGCCTCCAGACCCTCGGCGCGCTTCGCCCGGGCCAGGAGGAACTCGAGGCTGTCGCGCGTCGGCGGCGGCAGGAACCGCGCGCGCGCGCCGCACGTCGCCGCGAGGGCGCCGTCGAGGTCCGTGGGCGCGTGGCGCAGCTGGGCGCCGACGCGGCGGAGCGCCCGCGCCGAGCTCACGTCCATGGCCTTGAGCGCGGGCTCCGCGCGGGCCGCGGCCTTCGCGGCGTCGCCGAAGCGCAGCGCCGCGCGGCACCGCGGCAGCAGCACCTCGACGCGCGCCCGCTTCTCCGCCGCGCGGCGCCGCTGGACCGCGCGGTCCGACGCGGCGGCGGCGTCGGCCTCGGACGCCTCGCCCAGGCCCTCCGTCGCGGCCGCGAGCAGGACCTTGGCGCGCTCCTCCCGACTCAGCTCGGGCAGCGCGTGGAAGTGGACGGGCAGCGCGAGCACCTCCGGCGACAGCCAGGCGTTGTGCTTGCCGTCGGCGTCGTCGTCGCCGCTCATGGGCTCCGACGTCGTCGCCAGCAGCACGCAGCGGAACGCCGGGTGGCAGAGCCGCGTGCCCGCGAGGTCGTACGCGCGCGCGGCCTCGTACTTGCGCGCGTCCACGAGGCGCGTGCCGTCGGGCAGGGGCGTCGCGCGGTCGCAGAGGAGCGGGCCCAGCGCGGCGACGAGGACGCCCGGCGCCAGGCGGTCGACGCCGTCGAGGACGAGGCACTCGCCGTCGACGGCCGCCGAAATAGCGGCCGCGTCGATCCAGCGCGTCGCGCCGTGCTCGTCGACGTCGCGGCGCTGGAGCAGGTCCCGCGCCGTCAGGTCCGCGTGGCAGAAGACGACGCGGCAGTCGTAGCCGCACGCGTCCGCGAAGGCCCGCGCGAGCGCCGACTTGCCGCCGCCGCGCGTGCCGCAGACGAAGAGGTCGAGCCCCGCGCAGTGGTCCGCGACCATGGCGCTCAGCGCGTCGCGCCGGCTCGCGGCGAGCGTCGGCGCGGAGGCGTCGAACCACCGGCGCGTCGGCTTCTTCGCCGCGAACTCGCGCGGCGCGCGCTGGCCGCCCCAGCCGTGGCAGAGCACGGGCGCCTTCTCGTCGCCGGCGGCGAAGGACGCCACGAGGCGCCGGCCCTCGCGCGCCATGGCCTCGAAGACGGGCCCCGGCGGCGGGCCGTCGACGAGCAGCGGGTCGTCGAAGCCGTCGTGCTTGCCCCGCGACGCGCGGCAGCCCGTGAAGCGGGGCCCCCCGTCGTCGTCCCAGAGCGCGGACTTGGACGACGCGTCGAAGACGTCGAAGAAGTGGCGCAGGGCACTATCCGCCAGCCGCCGCGCCGTCGCGCCGCAGCGGCTCCGGAGCAGGGCGTCGTAGGGGTACGCGCGGCGGACCGCGTCGCGCGCGTCGAAGCGGAACGATAGGGCCGCGACCTTGCAGACGCCGTAGGCCAGGCCGTCGCCGCACTTGGGCGCCATCTCGCGCAGCGCCCGCGTCGCCGGCCGCTTCTTCTCGCGCCGCTTCTCGCCGGTCTCCTTGAGCTCGCGGACGGCCGCGTCGGCCGCGTCCTTCGTCGGCGGCGGCGCGGTGTCGTCGTCCTTGCCGCCCATGAGCGCCTCGTCGGGCCGCAGGTCCAGGGCGACGCGCTCCGCGTCCAGATCCTCCTGGGCGAGCACGGCGGCGCACTGGAGCAGCGCGTCGACCTCGAAGGGCGCGAGGCCCCCGCGCGCGAGGCGCGTCGCCTCCGCGCGGCGCGACGACGGCGCGGGCCGCGGCACGTTGCGGCAGGCGAAGCGGCTCCGCAGGGGCGGGTCGAGGGGCCGCCCGGCGTAGCGCGGCGTCGGCGCCGCGATCGCGACGACGATGAAGTTCTCGTGGACGCGCGCCAATTTGCTGAGGTCGACCTCGCGCGCGAGCGCGTCGTAGCGCTTCGCGCTCGCGAGGAACGTGCCGTCGTCGAGCGCCATCTCCCGGTTCTCCAGGAGGTTATTGAGCAGCGGCAGCACGTTGCGCTCCGCGCGCTCGAGGCCCTCGAGCACGAGCACGCGGCCGCGCTTCGCGGCGGACACCGGCGGCGCGTCGGCCCAGCCGCTGCTCCGCCCGCTGAGCTCGCGCCGTTGTTTCAAATCGCTGCCGCAGGTGTCCCGCGTCACGGCGACGTACTCGACCTCGCGGTTGCAGGCCTCGCACCAGCGGTGCACGAGCTGGCGGCTCCGCGGGCCCGGGTCGCCCAGGAGCAGCATGTCCTCGCCCAGGGACGACTTCTTGAGCATCCACTCCAGGAGCTCGGCCGTCGCCTCGTCGCTCCGCTCGTCGAAGCGCGCGCCCCGGTCGTCGGCCGCGCGGGGCACGCGCGGCCGCGCGAGCGCGACGCCCGCCGCGCGCCGCTTCTTCTCGTGCACGCTGCCCCCGTGGCCCCAGACGTTGGCGTGCGCCGCCGCCTCGCGCTCGAGGGCCGCGGCCATGGCCGACGGCGCCTCGGGCGGCGCGGCCGGCGCGGCCGGCGCCGCCGCCGCGCGCGCGCGCGCCGCGCGCGGCGCCGCCGCGGCCGGCGGCGCCGCCGCGCGCGCGTCGGGCGCGGCCGCGAGGGGCGCGCTCGCCTCGGGCGCGGGCGCGAGGCACTTGGACGTCACCCAGCCGGCGCAGGGCGCCACGATGCGCACGCGCCGCAGGCCCGCGACGTCCATCTCGTCGAGCGCGCGCACGACCGTGCCCTTGTCGAGCTGGGCGACGATGGGGGAGTCGAGCGCCGCCTCCATGCGGCAGGCGGCGCCGGCCTTTGTTTTGACGCGCATGATGCGCTCGCACATGGTCGTATTGTGCCCGGCGGCAGCGTCGAAAGGCGACTTTTGTGTGGTCGTCGCAGAGGCGCTTCGGCGTCGTCGACGTCGATGAGGTTTTCACTGCGGCAAAAACCCGCGGCATCAGCGACTCGCCTCGGCAGCCGTCTTTGGCTTCGCCTCCACCCAGCGTCGAGCGCCGGGAACCGGCGCGATCGGCAGCGCGAGCTCCGTACCACAATGAGCGCGCCGCCCACGGCGGCGATCTACATCAGCGGATTGCCCGCGACGGTGGGCAACATCCAGCTCGAGGACATCTGCAAGGGCGTGGGCAAGATCAAGAAGATCAAGGTCTACCGCGACGCCGGCGGCATCCCCAAGGGCGACGCGCTCGTCGTCTTCGACGCGAAGCTGAACCGCGACGTCGCGGGCGACGCCGTCGAGGAGCTCGACGGCAAGGAGATCGACCAGGGCGGCCTCGGCTCCTACGTCATCGCCGTCCAGGAGGCGGTCTTCAAGGAGCCGCGGCGGCCCGTCATCCCCCAGCCGCCGCCCATGCCCGCGCCCGCGCCCGCGGCGCCCAGGAGCCGCGGGCCCGTGGCCGCGCCGCCGGATTGTCCCAAGGCGCTCCTCAAGAACTGCTTCGACGCGACGAAGCTGACGGCCCGCGACACGCAGCTCGAGGACGAGGTCGGCTACGAGTGCACGAAGCACGGCCGCGTCATCGACGCCGAGTGCCTCGTCGCGGGCGGCGACGCGGGGTCGATGCTCGTGTCGTTCACGACGGTGGAAGCCGCGCGGCGCTGCTGCGTCGCCATGCACGGCCGCAACTTCGACGGCCGCGCGCTCGAGGCCGAGCTCTGGCCCCAGGGGTCGCGGCCGCCGCCCGCGGCGCCGCCGAGCCGCGGGCCGAGCGAGCCGCGGGGGCCGTCCGCGAGCCGCTGGGACCGGTCCGCGTCCCGCGAGCCCAGCGTCGGCCGCGGGCCGTCGGAGCCGCCGTCGCCGCGGCGGCCGCCGTCGCCGAAGCGGGCCCGGTACGTCGGCGCGCCGCCGCCGAAGATGGGCGACGCGCCCGCGCCCTACGTCGAGCCCGCCGCGGACGGGCCCACGCGGCGGCTCCGCGAGCCCACGCTGCCGCCGCCGCCGCCGCCGCCGCCGCCCGTCGGCATCCAGGCCTTCGTCAAGGCCGCCGGCGGCGCCGAGCCCGACGCGCCGCCGCCGCCGTCCGCGAAGAAGCGCGGCCGCGCGGCCGCGGACTTCTTCGACGACTAACGACGCGTTAATTTCGCACGAGGGCCGTGCGCTCGTCCTCGTCGGCCTTCTCCTCCTTGGCGCCGAAGACGTGCGTGATCTGGACCTTGTAGGGCGCGGGGTCCTCGCGGCGCTTCGCGACGGCGAACATGGTCCGCGGGTTGAGGATATCGAGCCAGAAGTCGAAGATGGGCAGCCGGTGGGGCCGCGGCCGGCTCAGCGCCGCGAGGTCGTTCGACGACTCGCGCCAGGCGATGGCCGCGAACTTCTCCGGCGGGAGCAGCCGGTAGAAGATCGTCGAGAACGCCGTGAACTCGAGGATCGTGATGATGAAGATGAGGCGCGTCGGCAGGTCCGACGTCGCCGACGACGTGTCGCTGGTGACGAGCAGCACGGACACGACGATGTCCTGGATCGTGATCACGGAGATCATGAGGAGCAGGAGCACGAAGAGCTTCTCGCCGCCCATGCCCCGGATCCGCGGCAGCGTCACGTGGTAGAGCTGCGTCAGCGAGTTCGCCACGAACCAGAAGGACACGATGGAGATGACGCGGCTGTAGTTGCATAAAGCCACCTGGCCCCGCGCGTTCAGGAAGATCATCAGGAGCAGGTTCAGCGGCTTCGCGACCATGGCCTGCGCGACGCCCCGCTTCAAAAACCGCAGCAGCCCGTCCGCCGACGCGAAGCGCACGGCGTGGCTGTAGTGGACGCGCCCGCCGAAGAGGGGCGTGTAGGTGCCCAGCGTGAGGCCGCACTCGCCGACCGTGCAGTCGACGCCGAACGGGTGGTACACGTACGCCGTCGGCGGCCCCGGCAGCGCGCTCAGCGCCGTCACGACGCGGTCCTCGCCGCCCGCGAAGGCCACGAGCATGGCGTAGAAGCAGAAGAACGCGTAGGCCTCGTAGAAGCCCACGGGGATCGCGATGTAGTAGTCGTAGTCCGGCGTCCACAGCGACGCCCACATGAGGATGGAGAACACGGGCCCGATCAAGATGAGGCGGATCGTCCAGCGCTGGAGCGGCAGGTGGTAGAGCTTGCCGCTGTAGCGGTACGTCGCCAGCACGCAGACGCCCAACGTCTCGACGCAGGCGACGGCGGCGAGCAGCGTGAGCCAGAGGTCGATCTGGGCGGCGACCGTGTCCGTCCCGTCGTCGGAGAAGTGGCCCTCGAGGCGCGACTCCCAGGTCTCCGACAGGCGGCGGCTCGCCGCCGCGTAGAGGCCGGCCATCGTCGCGCCGCGGCCGCGTGCTCCCCTCGTCGACGAGTGGGGCCGCGGCTTCGTCAACGAGGTCGACTACGTCGGCGAGGCGCGCAACACGGAGGCGTTCTCCGCGGCGATGCGGTACGCGGCCTCGGCGCCGTCGTGCGACGCCGAGCTGCCGTCTGTGCACGTCTGAGCTCGAGATCGATCAGATTTGCCACAAGGCGTGGGGGTCGGCCGCGGCGCGCATCACCCGCGACGTCGCCGCCCCCAACTAGTACGCCTTATACACATCCACGACCAGGGAGCTCGCGAGCGGGGCGCCCGTCGCCGCGTCGCGCCGGGCGTAGCGCGCGCCGACGCCGTTGAGCACGAAGTACGCCGCGCGCTGTGGGCACCGCTTCACGACGCCCGTCGCGGCGCGGAAGTGCGGCCGGACCGCCTCGTCGACGAAGGTCCCGTTTTCCCAAAACTGGCGCAGGTGGTAGGCGCCCCGGAACGGGGACGCGTCGAGCGCCGCGCGCAGCGAGGCCGCCGTCGGCAGGACGAGGTGCTCGGGCTGCGCCGGGTCCGCGCCCGCGGGCTCGCCGGGCGCGCCGTAGTCGGGCACCGCGAGCCTCAGGACGCCGCCCGGCCGCAGCACGCGATGGAAGTCCGCGAGGAGCGTGGGCCACGCGTCCGACGGCAGGTGCTCGAGCACGTGCTCGCACAGAATCTCGTCGACTTTCGCCGCGGGGAGCCCGAGCGGCGTCGTGAGGTCGTGCTCCACGTGCCAGGGCGCTGCGTAGGCCGGCCCGCCGTCGGGCTGGTCCGCCTTGCCCTCGAGCTGCCGCAGCTCGTCGAAACCTACCGCGCGCGACGCTTCATCTTTTCCCCGACGAGAATTCCGCGACGCCGCTCCAAACCCACGCAGGCGAACTCCCAGAAGTTCGCCTTCGGATGGCAGTCCTCGTGGCCGCCGACGTTCAGGCGGACCGGCAGGCCGAGGTCGGAGCGCGCCCGCAGGTCGTCCCAGGACGCGGGCTGCCGCGCCGCCAGCTCGCGCCGCTCCGCGGTTCCCCAGGGCTGGTCGAAGAGCGCCGCGAAGCCCGGCGCCGCGTCCCGGATGCCCCAGGAGTCGATGAGCACGCAGAGCCGCGCGGCCGCGGCCGCGATGGTTTCGTCGACGTACCAGAGGAGCTCGAGCGGCTCCTCCGCTCCGTCCTCGCGGACGAACGTGAGGCCGCCGCGCACGTGCGCGGGCACGCCGCAGCGGTCGCAGGCCGCGTCGCAGAGGTGCCCCGCGAAGCGGCAGAGGCCCCGGCTGCTAAGTGTCTGGCAGTCGATGACCGTGTCGCCGTCCACGATCTGCCCGAGGCCGCTCAGGCGCTCGTCCAGCGCGTTCTTGCACTCCGGCACGATGGCGCCGTTCGCAGCGGCCGCGACGACGCACGCGAGGGCGCCCTTACGCGCCGCGCTCATCTCATTGCGGTCTAGGCAGCATATTGTGCTCAGAGAGGCTGCCCATATAAATCTTCAAGGACATGAAAAGTGAAGCTTGTTGATTTACAGAACTTCCATGGCCGCCATGTCTGCCCCCGAGGAGCAGCAGCGCGAGGAGCTGTCTGCCCCCGAGGAGCAACAACGCGAGGAGCTGAACGCGTTCCTCGGCCCCTCAAAGTACCGCGATGAGCTCCGGCAGACCGCACGGCTGCTCATAGCGCCCGGCAAGGGATTGCTCGCCTGCGACGAGCCGCCGCACGTGCTGCCCGGGCGCATGAAGATGTGCTGGTCGGACCCGAAGGAGTGCACGGAGGCCTGGCGCATCAAGTACCGCGAATTGATGTTCACGACCGAGGGCCTCGGCGCCTACGTCTCGGGTATCATCCTCCACGAAGAGACGTGCTCTCAAACGATGGCGAGGAAGGGATGTCCCGACAAGGTCCCGCAGCTGCTCGAGTCCATGGGCATCATACCGGGCGTCAAGCTCGACCAGGGCTTCTCCGACATGCCGGGCTCGACCTGCGGCGACTGGCGGACCGCGGGCCTCGACGGCCTGCGCGAGCGCTGCGCCGCGTACCGCGCGCTGGGGCTCCGCTTCGCCAAGTGGCGCGCGCCGCTGAAGATCGACGGCTCCGAGGCCGCGGTCAACGCCGAGGCCGACGCGCTCGCGTGCTACGCGCGCGTCTGCCAGGACGAGGGGCTCGTGCCCATCGTCGAACCGGACGTCGTCATCGAAGGAGACCACGGCGTCGCGGCGGCCGCCTGCGCCACGAAGCGGGCCCTGGTGCGCACGTTCGCCGCCATGGACGCGCGGGGCGTCGACGTGCGCGGCTCGCTGCTGAAGACGAACATGGTGCGCTGCGGCCCCGGCCACGCGTGCGCCGAGCGCTGCGACCTCGTGGCCTCGGCGACCGTCCAAGTCTTCGCCGACGCGCTGCCGTCGTCGCTGCCCGGCGTCGTCTTCCTCAGCGGCGGCATGTCCGAGGCCTTCGCGACGAACGCGCTCGCGGCGATCAACCGCGATCCGAACCGGAAATTGTGTCCCTACCCTCTCACGTTCTCCTATGGCCGCGCGCTCCAGCACTGCTTCCGCGTCGCCTGGGAGGGCAAAAGCGCCAACGAGGCCGCCGCCCAGGCCGCGCTCCTCGCCTGCGCGCGGCGCAACTCGGAAGCGTCCCTCGGCAAGACGCCGGAGGGCCGGGCCGCGTCGACGGACTCCCTCCACGTCGCCGGCGGCAACCGCTACTAGTAACATAATGAACGAGGACTTCGAGATGCGCGACGACTTCGGCGACCACGAGCAGTTTCGCGACTTCGCGCTCTGCGCCATCTGGGCGAGCGAAGAAGCTCAACAACGAGCGCAAGGACGCCTCGGCAGCATGATGATCGGCGCTGCGCGGGCCGGCCGCTGATCGAGGCGGCGCGCGCCGGTCGCTCACGCGGACCGCGGGGAGTAACGCGCACCTTCGCGTAGTGGGATTGGAGTACTGGGGGCGACGCTCATTGAGGAGGACTATGGCGACCTACTTGGAGGTGTCGGGTTGGGCCGCCCGAGCTTGTGCGAAGCACGAATCCGTCGCTGTGGCGAAACCTGAGCAAATGATAACTGAGTAACTGAGGTGAGTGTGGAGGGGAAGGAACTCGCGCGCGCGCGCTCCCAACCTGCACTCCACTCCCGAAACTCCACAACGCACCCACCTAACCTAGTCAGGCGGCCGTCCGAGCAGCGCGGCTCCATGGATCGTTCGACTCAGCCGCCCCCACCGCGGCGCGGAGCTCCAGGACCGCCGCGCGCGCCGCCGCCCAAGCCGACCATCGGCCGCCCCAGCTCCGCGACGTTGAGCGCCCAGTGGTCGAGGTGGCGGTAGTCGCCCTTGGCTCCCGCGTCGTAGCGCGCGAGCTGGCACTGGCGCGGCACGCGGTGGCGAGTCGTCGCCGCGTAGCTGTCGTGCTTGAGCGCGGCGGCGACGCCGCGGACGACGGCGACGCGCAGGCCGTCGCCGGCCGCGCGGTGAGGTTGTAGCAGTCCGCCTGGGCGCCGGTGCGGTGCGCGCGCCGGCGCGAGTGCGACGCGGGCGGCGACCGTCGTTCGACGTCGACGACTGCGGCGCGAGGCGGCCGCGACACGGGCGGCGTGCGTCTCGTGGCCGAGCCCCTCGAGCACTCATCCGATCACGCTCGTACACAGGATGGACGAATTTAACGTTAAAATCGTCGATACTCTGAAAGGGTGGGTTCAGCGCGCGCGATTTCGCGCGCACGATTTCGCGCGCACGTAGTTTCGGCAATCGTTCCGCAGCGCTCGCAGGCGTTCCAACAGCACGTGTCTGCGCGAACGCGTGCGCACGCGCCACTCGCCACGAGAGAACGCGTGCAAGCTTGCAGCTCGAGAGCCGAAGCAGAATCACATCCTTCTCCAGGTCCCAGCATTTTAACGCTAAGACAAAAGATCCGAGTGACCGTCACAAAAACACCCTTGAATGTCGACTGCCCCAAACACCGTCCTGCTCTATCCCCAGCCCGCCGGCGCGCACTGCACCGCGCCGTGGCACTGGTACTGGCACTGGCACCGGCATCCGTGGTCGCCGGCGGATCCGGTGAGTCCGATTCCCTGGCCCCACTGCCAGTGGCACTGGCAGGCCCAGGCTCCGCGGCCGCGGGGCCCATGTCACATGTGCAGAAGGCCGCTCCAGCCTGCTGGCTCCGCGCGCAAGAACGGCAAGGCGCACGCCGACTGGCCAACGCGGTGCTACCACAAGAAATGCTGGAAAAAGCTCAAACGCGAATGGAGGCCCGGGGCCGCGGGCTTGCTCTTCCGAGGCCATCCGCCGAAGCACCTCACTCCCATCACACCCCCGGCGCCATAAGCCCACACGCGCATAAACGCACGACGTAAGTGACCTTGCACTCCGCAAACTCCGCAAACTCGACAACCACGGCCACGAGAAGCGAGGAGAGTCCGCCGCTTGGGTAACATTTGCAAACTCGAGCGTCGACTCCGATCACACAATGGAGGCGGAGATCCGACGCGAGCTCGAGGGCCTCGCGTGTCGCCGTGCGTCGGTCGCCACGACGCCCCACGGCTATTTTTTCGATCCTTTCAGCGTGGTGTGTCTGGACTTGATGAATGATCCCTTTGGCAAGCGATCAATCCTGGGCACGCCGGACGACGAGGAGCCCGAGCGGAAGCGGAGCCGCGCCGCGAAAAGCGGCGACGAGGACGGATCATCATCGACCCGGGAGACCCAGGCAGAGAGGTTCCCCCAACGTTCACCCAGGGCACAGGCGACGTCCAAAACGCTCGCGTACGTTTCCACGCTCTTCCGCCGCCACGCCGCTGGCGACCCGAAGGCGACGCTCAAGAAGGGTCGCGGCTTCTTCGGTGGCGGCGGGGCTCCGGCGGCTCCGGCGGCGCGTCCTCCGGCTCCGGCGGCGCCCTTTCGGGTAAGGCCGCAGATCCTTCAGCCAGCTCCGGCGGCGCGTCGGCCGGCTGCACCGGCGCCCTTTCGGGCTCCACCGCCCCCGCCGGCGCCTCCGATGCCGCCGCCGCCTATCATCAAGCTACGTCGATTCGGACCCCGCACTTTTTACCCGGAGCACGAAAATGAGGCGCGCGCGATGTCGGAGCTCGCGAACTACCTCGTCACGAAGGGTGGCACGCCTGACCTCGTCACGGACTGGAATGTTGCCAAGAACGAGCGCGGCACGACAGTTTTCATCGCCCCCGAGGTCGCCCCTGGCAGCCGCCGCGTCTTTTTCTCCAAGCCCCAGGTCGCGCGTTTCATCAGGGCGTCCAACCCGACGTCGGGGCTGCGAGAAATCCCCCTATATGGAAAATGATAATACAAGGGATGTTATTTTCGGGAAGTTCGATCCTTATTTTTGACATGAGCCGGCATCAATCCGGCGGCAACCGCTACTAGTCACGCGTAAGCGACCCCGAGCGCGGCGGCGGGGTCCTCGTCGAACTTGTCGGCGAGGGCGTCGAGCTTGTCGAGGAATTCGGCCTCGGCGCGCCGCTCCGCGACCTCGGCGGCGAAGCGGGACGCCTCCGAGGCGCCGGCGTCGCGGCCGAGGAGGAGCCCGAGCGCGCCAGCATGGCGGCAGCGCCGGATGGCCCGCGCGAAGTGGCGCGCGTTCGCCGCGTCGACGTAGTTCATCGACACGGCGAGCGCCGGCCGGTCGTCGTTGTCGTCCGCGCCGTTCAGCACCTCGTGGGGCGACCCGGACGGGATGTAGAGGAATTCGCCCGCCTCCACGATGCCAAAGTAGACCGCCGCGGACCCGACGCCGGCGCACGCGTGGGTCCCGGCGCCGAGGAGCGACGCGCGGAACCGGTCGGACGACGCCGCCGCGGACTTCCGCGGGCAGAGCACGGGCACGTCGCCCCGCACGGACACGGCCCAGCGCTTCGCGCCCTCGACGACGTACATCCAGAAGTGGGACTCGAGCACGTCCGTGTGGAGCCCCGAGGACGAGCCTACCAAGCACGACGGTGACGATTTCTCATCGCTTTCCCACCCCAAATCTCTCGAAAATCGTCACGGCCACAGGACGCTGGGACGAGCCCCGCCGGCCGAGGAAGAGCGACGGCCACGACGCGGACGCGTTGCCGTGGAGCGTCCCGACGGGCAGCGACGCGAACCAGTTCTGGCGGCCGCCGAAGAGCCGCGGCGGCGCGAATTCGATGGCCGCGAGGGCCTCGGGGCAGAGCCGCGCCAGCGGCGCGTCGTGGAGGTAGCGGCTCGACGCGGGCCGCCGCGCGAACGCGTCGAGCGTCGCCTCCTCGACGGGCACCATCTCGGCCCACGCCGGGCTGTCGGGCTGGCGCTCCTTGAGCGTCACGGCTCGCGACCCGCAGCGCCGCACCAACAGCTCGAGCGTGAGGTTGCGCAGCGTCGACGGCAGGCGCTCGACGATGAGCGGCGCGCCGCTCGCCGCGTGCTCGAGGTAGCGCGCGTCCGTCAGGTCCGCGAATGCGACGCGCGGGATGGACCCGTGCGCGGCGGGCGCGCCGCCGCGCCGCCGGTTCAGCGCCGCGTCCTCGTGCACGCTCTCCTGGAGGCGCCGGTAGGCGAACTGGGTCTCCGCCAGCTGCGCCTTGAGCTCCTTCACGCGGGCGTCGTCGGCCGGCGTGGCGTCGCCGACCTCGTCCACCCGCGCGCGCGTCCTCGGCACCCACGCGCGCGTCAAGGAGCTCACGGCGAGCAGCACGACGAGCGCCCGCATTGTGGCAAAGTGTCCAGACCTCAGGCTGCTCACATAGCCTTCACATAAGATTGCGCGCTTCGCAACTGTTCAACTTGACGTTCAACATGCCGACGAATCTCATCTAATCTCGGGTGCTTAGCGAGGGGCGTCGGCGCGCCGGTTCAGGCCGTGGGCTCGAACTCGGACGCGTCGAAGGCGCCGACGTAGGAGTGGGGCGTGATCGCGCGGAGCTCGGCCTTGACGGCGTCGGGCACGTCGAGCGCGTCGACGAAGGCGCGGATGTCGTCCTTGGACGCGGGCTTGCCCGTGCGCGTGAGGGCCTTGAGGGCCTCGTAGGGGTTCGGGTAGGCCTCGCGGCGGAGGACCGTCTGGATGCCCTCCGCGACGACGGCCCAGTTCGCGTCGAGGTCCGCGGAGAGGTTCGCCTCGGCGACGCGGAGCTTGCCCAGGCCCTTGAGGCAGGAGCCGAGGGCGAGGTAGGCGTGGCCCAGGGGCACGCCCAGCGCCCGGAGCGCCGTCGAGTCGCTGAGGTCGCGCTGGAGCCGCGACACGGGGAGCTTCGCCGCGAGGTGAACCAGATTCGCGCTCGCGATGCCCAGGTTGCCCTCGGCGTTCTCGAAGTCGATGGGGTTCACCTTGTGGGGCATGGCCGACGAGCCGACCTCGCCGGCCTTGAGCTGCTGCGTGAAGTACGCGAGCGACACGTACTGCCAGCAGTCGCGGCAGAGGTCGAGCACGACCGTGTTGCAGCGGCAGAGCGCGTGGCCTAGAACAATACGGTGTGCAAGTGTGCCACTCGTAAAAAAGGGGACGCCGCGAGAACGCGCAGAAGGCGGCCAGATCGTCGTAGTGCTCGATCTGCGTCGTGTGCTTCTGCCGCCGGAGCAGGCCGCCGGAGACGTCGTTCACGAAGGCGTCGCCGAAGGCGGGCCAGTCGCGGCCCGGGAAGGCGACGCAGTGGGCGTTGAAGCCGCCCGTCGCGCCGCCGAACTTCGCGCCGTGGTCGCAGGCCTTGAGGACGGCGACGCACTTCTCGAGGCGCGTCGCGAAGACGGCGAACTCCTTGCCGAGGCGCGTCGGCGACGCCGACTGGCCGTGGGTCCGCGCGAGCATGGACAGGTCGCGCCACTCCCAGGCCCGCGCCTTGAGCGCGGCGACGAGCTCCTCGAACCGCGGCACCAAGGCGTCGCGCGCGCACTCCGCGAGCATGAGGGGCTGGGCCGTGTGGTTCACGTCCTGGCTCGTCAGCCCGAAGTGGATGAACTCCTTGCCCACGGCCGGCAGGCCCAGCGCGTCCCAGCGCTCCTTGAGGTAGTACTCGACCGCCTTGACGTCGTGGTTCGTCGTCCGCTCGATGGCCTTGCACCGCGCGGCGTCGGCGGACCCGAACTGGGCCGCGACGCCGCGCCACTTGGCCAGGTTGCCGCCGGCGAAGACGTCCGCGAGCGCCGGCACGGCGCCGCTCAGCGCCACGAGGTACTCGACCTCGACGCGCACGCGGTACTTGATCAGAGCGGCCTCGCTGAAATAGGCGCGCACGGGCGCCACGCGGGACGCGTAGCGCCCGTCCAACGGGGTCAGCGCATTGAGCTCGAATTCCTCGGCCATCGCGCAGCGTTGGGGGGCCGTCGAGGTGCAAAGGAGACTGCTGCTCTGCGACGCGCCCGGCTCGCGGCTTTGTTTGCGCTTGAAAACTGATTCGGCGAGCGCCGCTGTGGAGATCCTGTCCGTGTGGAGGCGGCTGGGCGCGCGAAACTCGGCGTGCACGACCGAGCACCGCGCGCGCGACGCTAAACGCACCACCGAACGCGACGCTCGACGCGCCGCGGTCGCCGCCGCCGATGCTCCAGTCGCTCCTCAAGGCCGCCGGCGGCCTGGCGACGCTGTCCGTGGCCGTCTTCGCGAGCCTCGTCGGCGCGCTCTACCACTTCCAGCGCAACCTCATCTTCCCGCGGCCGGACAACAGCAACCCGCTGCCCATCCGCAAGGGCCAGCTCGTGACCGTCGACGTGTCGCGCGAGGCGCGGCCGGAGGGCGTGCCCGGCCAGCTCGTCGCGGCGTACTTCCCGCCGACGACGTCGAAGCACGTGCTCGCGTTCTGGCACGGCAACGCGGACCAGATCGGCAACGTCGGCGACCACCTGGGCCACGTGCTCCAGCGGAACCAGGGCTGGGGCTTCTTCGCCGTCGAGTACCCGGGCTACGCGCTCTGCCGGGGCGGCGAGCCCACGGAGGAGACGATCGTCTGGGCCGCGGAGCGCATGCTCAAGCACCTCCACGTCAAGCTCGAGGTGCCCTGGGAGACGACCGTGGCCTTCGGCCAGTCCATCGGCGGCTCCGTGGCGCTCCAGATGACGGCCAAGGGCCTCGCGGGCAAGTGCGTGCTCCTGAGCTCGTTCTCGTCCATCCCGAAGATGGCCAAGACCCTCTTCCCCTTCGTGCCGTCGCCCGAACTGCTGGTCAAGGACCCCTTCGACAACGCGGCCATCGCGCCCTCCGTCAAGGCGCCCGTGCTCTGCCTCCACGGCACGCGCGACGAGATCGTGCCCTACTCCCAGGGCGAGGAGATCGCGAGTCTGCTGCCGAACTCGAGGTTCGTGCCGCTCCGCGGCGCGGGCCACAACGACACGTTCAACGGCGCGCACTTCCGCGAGGTCATCAACACGCTCGCCGACTTCCTCAACAAGGTCTGAGGGGGACCCATCGTAAAGCCTTCGTGCTGTCAAAGTGCGGGCCTTCGCGGTCCTCCCTGACTCGGACGAGCCCCCGGGGAACGCTCCTAGCTAGGGGAACGTTAGGCCGTCCTGCTGCCGCGGCACGAGGGGCGCGGCCTCCTCGCGGAGGTGCCGCCGCACGTAGCGCGCGTGGACCGCGCGGACGATGTTCACGCACATGACCAGGATCGGCAGCTCGACGGCGATGGCGCCGACGGCGTCCGCGTCGCCGCCGCTCACGGCCGTCGTCAGCGCGACGGTCGCGGCGACGACGCAGGCCACGGACCGCCACGTGTCCGCGAGGACGTGCGTCAGCGCCGACCGGATGTTCAGGCCGCCGTCCGCCTCGAGGCTCTCGGGGTCCGCGAAGGCCAGCACCGCGCGGAACGCGTCCGGGTAGCGGAGGAAGAGCGCGACGTTCGCGCCGTCGAGCGCCAGGTTCGCGAGGCCGAAGGCGAGGACGACGGTCACGGCGACGTCGTCGTCGTCGCCGGACGCCGCGAGCTCCTGGGCCGCGTCTATAACGATGTAGACCATGGCGCCCGTGAGCACGGCGGCCGACAGCACGGGCGCGACGAGCGCGTAGCCGTCCTCGCCGCCCCGCTCCCGGACGCGGCGCAGCGCGAGCCCGTTGGCGAGGTACGTCGCCGAGTCGACGAGCATGGCGATGGAGTCGCCGAGCAGGGACAGGCTGTGGCTCGCGAAGGCGAAGACCATCTCGACGACGGCGAAGCCGAGGAACGACGTGAAGGCGAAGATGAGGATCTTCTCCGACACCGGCGTCGGCGCCGCCGGCTTCGGCGCGGCGTCGCCGGCGTCGGCCATGGCTGCGGCGATGCGGCGCGGCAACGATGCGGCTGCAGTGAGGCGGCTGCGGTGATGCGCGCGAGGCGACTCGGTTGCAGTGAGGCGGCTGCGGCGATGCGCGAGGCGGCGCGGTGACGACGCGCGAGCTGTCTGGCCGAGGCGACCAGGCGAGTGGTCGCCGCCAATCCTGAAGGCAACATAGAGTCAACATGCCGGACGCGCGTGCAATCGCCTACTATGCTCTGTTATTGCAGCGTGCTCGTCGTGCAGACGTTGATCTGGTTCGCGTAGTGGGACGCCGACGCGCGGGGCCGCGCCGGCCGCGGCCGCGGCGGAGGCGACGCGCCGCCCGGCGACGCGCCGTCGTCGCTGGACGACGCGTCGGAGACGACGCGCACGCACGGCGAGCGAACGGTGGACGAGCGGAGGAGCGAGGCGCCCGAGCTCGGCGGCGGCGTGACCGTCCTCGGGCGGCGCGGGGCCGGCCGGGGCGCGGCGCGCGGCGCGGCGGCCCGGTCGTAGGCCTCGTCGTCGCGGGCCGCGAGCTTGCCCCGAAGGTCGGCGATCTCCGCGGCGGAAAACGAGTCGAGCTCGAGCGACTTGGTCCTCGACCACGAGCGGTGCCGTCCCGCGCAGCGCACGCATAGGAACACGGCCCAGTTCGTGTCGACCCACTCGTTGCATCCGGCCCTTGTCTCGCCGCAGTCTTTGCAGCAGGGCGAACCGGCGGCGGCCATGCGGGTTATTGTCGGGAGGAGATGGGCAGCCATGCGGTGGTAATTACTTTCGGAGTCTGTCCATTGGCTAGAGAGTGGTTTTTCTACGAAAGCGCGGTGCTTATATCAGCGGTTTTAGCCGCTGCAACAACGTCCCATTGACATTGTCAACATCGCCGAGCCACTTTTGTGACTCAGCCCGTGCAATCGCGCCGCCGCCGCCGTCCGTCGCCGCCGCCGCAACGCAATGCATTCGACTCTCGCAGCGCTCGTCGTGCTGCTGGCAAGCACCGCCAACGCGCTCGCGCTGACGTCGCGGCGCGCGGCCTTGCGCGCTGGCGCCGCCGGCGCGGCGGCCGCCGCCTCCGCCGCCGCCGTCGCGCCGGCGCAGGCCAAGGTGACGCCGGAGCAGCGCGCGCAGATCTTCGGCCTCTACGGCGAGGTCGTGCCCGAGGACATGTCGGACAAGGAGTTCCGCCAGCGCTACGCGGCCGGCAGCGCCTTCTCGCAGGATCGCCAGGACACCGCCTCGGCGCTCGAGAAGAAGATGGGCATCACGTCGTCGCAGAGCAGCGAGCGCGCGACGAAGGCCTCCGCGTCGGAGCAGCGCGACATCGAGCGCATGCGCGAGAACGGCATGAAGCGCGAGCCCAAGCCCAAGCCCGTCCCGCGGAATCGGCTCTAGGACGCTAAACGCGCGCGCGCTAGCCTCTACCGCGACCGCGGCGCGGACGGCGGCCGGTCGCGGGCGAGGATCTTCGCGACGAGCTCATCCGTGTCCTGCATGCGCTTCTCGCCGATGATGTCCAGCGCGCGCGCGAAGCCCGCGGCGTCCAGGACCCGCGCGCCCTTGGCGGCCTTCTTGAACGTCACGTCGACGTCGTAGCCCGAGAGGCCGCGGCCGACGAGGCGGCACTCCTTGCAGAGCTTCGCGAAGCGCTGGCCGTGCATCTCGGCGTCGTCGTCGGCCCAGCGCGCGAACGCCGCGCGCGCGCCGCGGATCGTCGGCGGCGGTTGCGCGTGTGTCGTGGGTTTGCGGGCGCGGAGCTTCAAAACGTGTTTCGGCGTCTGGCCCTCGTGCTGGGGGTTCCACTCGCGGATCGTGCCCTGGCCCTTGTAGATGCGATCGCGGCCCGCCGCGCCCCGGCCCTTGCCGGCCGCGTCGAAGCGATGGAGGTGGCTGCCCGTGTAGTGACGCGTGTCGCAGAGGCGGTCGAGGCAGCCCACCTCCTCGTCGCGCTCCATGATCGTGACAGCCATCATGATCGAGTCCTGTATGGTTTGGAAACAGCTCCATTCCCGGCGGGGCCGCGCATGCGCCGCGCGGGCTGCCCAACCTTCGGAGTTGACGTTGATGTTAGGTTGCATTTTCGAGGTCGATCGATGGTCCCAGGCCTTGGGTCCAAAAACGCTGGGCAACCAGTCCTCACGCCAGCCTTTGCACAGAGCCGCTGCGTGTCCGCAGCGCTAGCATCGATGGCGTCACTCCAGCGTCATCGCCGCGCCGCGAGAGATATTTTGGTCGAGGAGGAAACACGTTTTGAGACATGCATGAGGCCTTCGGCCGCGGATTATCAAAAATACATGGCTTAGCTGAGACCGCCCAAGAGAAGACGTCGACGCGTGAACACCGCATGTCGACGCGCGACGCCGCGCGCCGCGCAGGTCCGATAGATCGCTGACGTCTCCACGCATGCGGCTCCTCTGCGTCGGCGCGCTCGTCGCCGGCGGCCGCGCGCTGTCGTCGTCGCCGCGCGCGGCCGCCGTCGAGTTCCACGACGCCCTCCTGTCCGGCGCCGTCGACGCGCGCGCGGCGGTGGCGCGCCTCGAGGCCATGGAGGCGGGCGGCCCCGCGGCGCCGGACCTCGTGACCTACGCGCTCGTCGCGTCGGCGTGCCTCGACGAGGGCCGCGCGGAGGCCGACGCCGTGCTCGCGCGGGGCGCGGCCTTCTCCAAGGCCCGCGCGGCCTATCGGAAGCCACCGAAGCGCGGCGTCCTCGACAGAGCCGCGGCGGCGCTCGAGGTGCTCCACGAGGACGACCGGGTCATCGCCGTCGCGAAGCCCAACGGCGTGCTGTCCATGGCCGCGGGCACGACGAAGCGGTTCGCGACGCTGCCCGACGCCGTCGCGCTCGCCGCGGGCGTCGCGCTGAGCGACCTCGGCGGGCCGAACGCGCTGGGCGTCGTCCACCGCCTCGACCGCGACGCGTCGGGCGCGATGGTGCTGGCGAAGACGCGCGCCGCGCACGCGCTCCTCGTCCGCGAGTTCGCCGCGCGCCGCGTCCGCAAGACCTACCTGGCGGTCGGCCGAGGCGCCGCGACGTGGGACGGCGCGCGAGCGGTCGACGACGACGTCCAGGGCAAGCCCGCGGCGACGGAGGTCGCCGCGCTCGCGGCCGGCGGCGACCGCGTGCTGCTGGACTGCAGAGCGAGGACCGGCAGGAAACACCAGGTCCGCCTCCACTGCGCGGCGCTCGGCCTCCCGCTCGTCGGCGACCCGCGCCGGGAGAAGAAGCCCGAGACCCCGGGCATCATGCTCCACGGTGCCGCGCTCGCCGTCGACGCGTTCGACCTCGATGTCGCCTGCGCGCCGCCGGCCTGGTGGCGCGACGCGGCGCCGGGCCTCCGCGACGCGCTCGAGGCGGCCGTGCGGTAACTTGGACGAGCTATCGAAGGGGTTGCGCGCGACAGGCGGTAACTTGCATCTGGAGTGCAGTCGTATTGAAGCTCGGAGCTCTCGCAATGGCTGCTGCTTGAGATCTGCCCAAAATGGCCTGCAAACTCCTCATCCTGCTGTCGCTCGCGCGAGCGCTCGTGCCGTTGCGCGCCCCCTGCCGCGCCGCGCGCGCGCTGCGCGCGACCGACATCGCCGTCGACGAGACCCGCCTCATCGGCGAGGGCTCCTACGGCGTCGTCGTCGCCGCGCAAGCCGGCGACGACGCCGACGGCTTCGTCGCCAAGCGCGCGAAGAAGGACGACCTCTCGAAGCGGTACTGGGCCACGGAGAAGTTCCTCAACGAGAAGCTCGCGGGCGTCGGAGGCGTCGCCGGCTACGCGGGCGTCGCCGCGGGCCCGACGCCGGGCAGGGGCCTCTTCGACCCGAAGACCACGGACTACCTCGTCTTCGAGCGCGTGCCCGGCGGCCGCGACGCCGCGTCCTACGTCGGCGACGGGTCCTGCGGCGTCGACGCGCTCGCGGCCGCGCTCGGCATCGACGCGTGCGCGTACGAGGACGAGTGCGCCGCGCTCCCCGACGAGGCCTGCGCCGCCTCGGACCCGGAGGCCGCGCGGTCCGGCGCGGCGAACCTCGCCGTGTCGTCCCGCGTGCTCGCCTTCCTCGCGGAGGCGGTGGGGGGCGTCAACGGCGCGGGCGTCGCGCACCGCGACGTGAAAGCCTCCAACGTGCTCGTGAGCCCGCGGGACCGGTCCTTGCGCCTCATCGACTTCGGGAGCGGCTTCGACGTGGCGTCCCGGCGGGGCTACGAGGCGCGGCGGAGCCCCGTGAGCCCCCGCTACTGCCCGCCCGAGCGGTTCTGCGACCCGGAATCGCCCGCGTGGCGGACCTTCGACGCCTACGGCTGCGCGTACGTCGCGCTCCGCGTGCTGCTGTCGCCCTACCTGCGGAGCGACAACGACGTCGACGCCTTCAACGTCGAGTTCGCCGCGGCGGACCACGACCTGGACGCGTGGCTCGGGTCGAAGATGGCCCAGACCGCGTTACCGGAGCGGCTGCTGTCGCCGCTCGCGGCCATCGGCGCGTTCGAGGCCGACGGCGCCGTGGATCTGTGGAAGCTGCTGAAGCGCATGATGGTCGGGGACCCGTCGAAGCGCCTGTCCTGCGCGTCCGCGGCGCCGGAGGCGCGCGCGCTCGCGGACCGGCTCGGGTCGTCCGCGGCGAACCGCGTCGTCGACGAGGCGAAGCGGCGGCCGCCGGACCTGCCGGCGACGCAGGGCTTCGCGTTCGGCGACGAGAAGCGCCTGACCCTGGAGATGCCCCTGGGCATCGTCGTCGAGGAGGACGACTCGGGCGTCTTCGTCGCCGAGGTCGGCGCCGGCGGCGCGGCGGAGCGGCTCGGGGCGCCCGCCGTCGGCGACCGCCTCGTGTCCCTCGAGTACGTGGACCGAAGTGGCGATGTGCGGTTCGTCGACCTGCGGGCGGCGACCTTCGAGGCGGCCATGGCCGCGCTGACGGCCGCGCCCAAGGGCCGGCTCCTGGAATTGGTCGTCGACGCGCGGGAGCGGCGGCCCGGGGCGGCGCCGCTGCTGCCGGAGACGCGGCGCGTCGTCGGCGTGTCCCTGGGCGCCTACCGGCGGCGCGGCTCCGCGCGCGCGGCCATCGAGGACTGCGTCGCGCTCGCCGCGGGAGGCGACGCGGCGCGCCTCGACGCGCGCGACTGGGCGACGCGCGACGTCGCCGCCGAGGCGACGGCGCCCCTCGCGGCGGGCGCCGGCTGCGCCTTCGCCCTCGTCGCCGACGGCCACGGCGGCCAGGAGGCGAGCCGCCACGCGGCGCGCCGCTTCCCAGAGCTTCTGGCGGAGAAGCTCGACTCCCGCGGCGGCCGGTCGTCGTCGCTCGAGGCCGCGCTCCGCTACGCGTGGCTGCGCTGCGCCGAGGAGTTCGACAAGGACGGGCCCGGCGGCGCCGTCGCCGTCGCCGCGTGCGTCGACGTCGACGCGCAGGCGCTCGCGCTGCTCCACTGCGGCGACAGCCGCTGCGTCGCGGTCCGCGCCGGGCGGCCCGCCGCGGCCTTCGCGACGTCGGACCACACGCTCGCGGACCCGCGGGAGCGCGGCGCGCTGGAGAACCGGGGCGGCAGCGCCCAGGGCGGCCGCGTCGTCGCGGAGAACTGGCGCGTCGCCGTGCCCCGCGCGCTCGGCGGGTCGGCCTGGCGCCGCGCGAAGATCTCGCCGGCGCCGGACGTCGACGTCCTGGACCTGGGGGACGCCGACGCGCTGGTGCTCGCGAGCGACGGGCTCTGGGACGCGCTCTCGTCCGACGACGCCGCGTCCTTCGTCAACGCGCGGCGCCTCTTCCGGCCGTCCGACGACGCCGTCGCCGTGGCCAGGAGCCTCGCGGACCGCGCGGCCGCGCTCGGCTCGACGGACGACATCTCCGTGGCCGTCGTGTTCCTCGATCGCGGGTAATGCAGTACTAATGCTGCCTCCGCTAGCGCCCCTCGACTAAGGTCGGCGAGACGCCGCGCCCGACGTCGCGGCGCGCCCACTGCTCCGGGCGACGCGCCCCGGGCGGCGCGCCCGATAGCTGAAGCGCAGGACCACAGGACTCGCCGCGCGGCGGCGGCCGCTCGCCGGCGGCGGGCTCGCCGCGCGGCCGCGGACCGCCGGTGCGACCCCCGGAACCGCTGCGCCCCCCGGGCGCGCGCTCCGCCCCAGCAGCGCGCGCGAAGAGAAGCATGACAGTGGGGCGCCGCCCAGCTTAGACGAAGTGGCGACGGACCCGTTTCGCCGCGAGGGAGGGACCGCTTAGCGGTAGAGGCCGTTGTTCATGCGATCGATGACGTACATGGGCGCCGGCTCGAGGGTGATGAAGCGGCTCTCGTACTTCTTGATGGCGGCCTTCTCCGCGTCCTTGAGGCCCTTGATGTTGTAGACGTCCGAGACGCTCTTGTACGGGCCGTTCGACGCGATCTTGCCGGCGGCGCCCGGGTACATGCCGGGGAGCTTGGCGTAGACGCGGATGTTCGCGTTGTTAATGTCGATCTTGCTCGAGCCGCCGAGGTAGGGCAGGCCCGCGTAGTCCGTGTCGGCGAGGGCCGGCGCGGCGACGGACGCGCCCGTGACGGCGCCCGCGACCTTCCCGAGGAAGTTGCGGCGCGTGGGGGCGAGCGCGGAGGCGCTCGCGAAGAGGGCGACGATCAGAGCAGCGATGCGGGCCATTTTTTTAGGTGTACTGGTGCAGCGAAAGACGCGTACGAGATCGGCTCTTGAAGGTCTGGCTCGAGGGAAGCTTTGCCAGCCGCTAGGCTAGGCTACAATAGTGGGCTCGACGGGCGCGTCCCGCCGTCCCGTCGCAGTCCTGCCTCGGTCCTGCCTCGGACCCGCTTAGTCCCGCGGGTCGCCGTCCCGCAGGTCGCCGTGCGTGCGGCTCCTGCTGGAGCAGTTGCACGGCCCGCCTCGTGCCGCGATCTCGGACAACGCCTCGGACAGTCAAATCCCCGCGAAGGGGGGGGAATGCGCGCGCCTCGTCGCACATCCCTCTCCGAAGA
This sequence comes from Aureococcus anophagefferens, assembly GCF_000186865.1. Taxonomy (NCBI): domain Eukaryota; class Pelagophyceae; order Pelagomonadales; family Pelagomonadaceae; genus Aureococcus; species Aureococcus anophagefferens. Next base: position 249,373 of record NW_008705593.1, read on the forward strand.
AAACTACGCTATGCCCAAATACCGCCGCGCCCGCGATTTCTAACCCGCCAAACACCGCTCCCCACACGTGTCCTAGGTAAAATTTACTGCTCAACACGCGAACGCCGCCGCGGACGCCAGGACGCACGCGCTGTCGAAGCAGCCCGCGCCCATGATGTAAACATGGGTCTGCGGGCCTTTGAGGAACTTGGAGCACCAGACGCCCGGGTCCCAGACGCTGTCGTGGTAGTTGTCGAACCAGTGGTCCTGGGCGTAGTAGGCCGCGAAGGCCGCGTCCTGCGCCGCGGCCGCGTCGCCGGAGAGCGGCACGCGCGCGCACGCATTCTCCGGCGGCGGGCTCGCCCGGACCTCGCGTCGGAAGTCGGCGATGGAATCCGCGGCGCCCTGCTTCCAGCCGCGGTACCAGTCCATGACCGCGCCGTGGAGCTCGACGACGTGGTCCTCGTAGTCGTCCCGGTCGAAGTGGGACGCGAGCAGCTCCGGCAGCTCGTGCCAGTTCTTCACGGTCAGGCCCAGGCCCAGCCGCTCGTAGAAGCCCGCGGGGTCCTCGCAGCCCTTGAAGGCCACGGGGTTCTCCATGATGGGGATGGCCCCCATCTCCAACGCTTCCGAGACGCACCCGGACACGTACGTGTCGCCGGCCGGACAGAGCGCGAAGACCGAATCGGCGAGCATCTCCAGGTAGTCGACCTCCTCGCTCGCGTCGTTCGCGAAAAAGGCGTTCTGCCACGCGTTGTCCGCGTGGATGTCCACGAGCGCGAAGACGTAGGGCCGGCCGCGGACGGCGTCGGACAGAGCGTCGAGGCTCTCGTTGAAGACCTTCTGCAACTCCCTCCGCGACGGCTTGCGGTACGTGACGTGCCCCTTGATGCCAAAGGCGAAGGTCCGCTCCAAAACGGGCTTCGCCGTCGGCAGGGCCGCCAGGAAGTCCGCCAAGGGCCCGTACTCGATGCCGAACGGCAGCAGCGTCGCGCCGTCCATGGCGCCGTTGTCGCCGTAGGACGACCGCGCGTAGTGGTGGACGCTCGCCGGGAGCCGGACCTTGCAGGCCCAGTCCGTGGCCTCGACGAGCGTCAGGGGCACGGGCTGCTCCAAGAGGGACATGAGCGCGGGCGCCAGGAGCAGCCGGTCGACGCCCGCGAACGTGTAGGCGCAGCCGGGGTCGACGGCGCCGCCGGGCGCGTCGCCCGTCGCGACCTCGGCCATGACGGAGTAGATGACGACGTCGCCCGGCTCGAAGACGGCCGAGGCCACGAGCGCGTCGAGGTCGGCGTAGGCCACGCCCTCGAAGGCGACGCCCGCGGGCAGGAGCGGCCCGAGGAACGTGAGGACCGTCGTCGCCGCCTCGTACTCGAGAGCGTGGTAGACGCGGATGACGTCCGTCGCCGGCGCCTCGGCGGGGATGGCGGCGACGACGGCCTCGCCGCCGCAGGCGAACGCGGACGCGGACGCCGGCGCGCAGGCCGCGTCGAAGCACGGCGCTTGGGTCCAGCCGTCGGGCCCGTTCTCGTACTTGCTGCACCAGCTGCCGCCGTCGAAGGGCGAGTCGCGGTAGTCGTCGAACCAGTGGTCCCGCGCGTAGTAGGCCTCGAAGGCCGCGTCCTGCGCCGCGACCTCGTCGTCGGAGAGCGCCACGCGCGCGCACGCGTTCTCCGGCGGCGGGCTCGCCCGGACCTCGCGGCGGAAGGCGACGATGTCGTCCGCGACGTCCTTCTTCCACGCCGCCCACCAGTCCATGACCGCGTCGTGGAGCTCGACGATGTGGTCCTCGTAGTCGTCGCGGTCGAAGTGGAAGGCGAGGAGCTCCGGCAGCTCGTGCCAGTTCTTCACGGTGACGTTCAGTCCCAGAGCTTCGTAGTAGCCCGCGGGATCTTCGCAGCCCTTGAAGGCCACGGGGTTCTCCATGATGGGGATGGCCCCCATCTCGAGCGCCTCGGTCGCGCAGCCCGTCACGTAGGAGTCGCCCGAGGGGCAGAGCAGGAAGACGGCCCGCGCGAGCATGCCGAGGTAGTCGACGCCGTAGTCTCGTCCGTCGTCGTCGTTGTCGTACTGGTTGCGGAGCTCGAACACGAAGGGCCGGCCGCGGACGGCATCCACGAGCGCGCCCCGCGACGCGCCGTAGAGGCGGTCGAGCTCCGCGCGCGACGGCTTCCGGTACTCGAGCGTGTTCTGGAGCCCGAACGCGAGCGGCCGGTCGAGCACGCGGCGCGACGTATTCCTCGCGGCCACGAAGTCGTCCAAGGGGTGGTACTCGGGTCCAAAGGGGAGCAGCGTCGCGTGGTCCATGACGCCGTTGGACGAGTAGGACGTGCGCACGTAGTTGTGGACGCTCGCGGGCGGCCGGCTCTTGCAGGACCAGTCTTCGAAGCCCTCGACGAGCGTGAGGGGCACGCGCTGCTCGAGGAGGGACATGAACGCCGGCGCGAGGAGGAGCGGATCGCTGTCGGCCCAGTTGTAGACGCACCTGGGGTTGATCTCGACGCCCGCGGGCGTGTCGCGGGTGCGGATGTTTTGCGTCGGATCGTAGACGACGACGTCGCCGGGCGCGAACGGCGCGTCCTCGACTAGAATCGCGAGGTCGTCGTAGCCGACGAACTCGAAGGCCACGCCGTCGGGCAAAACCTCCGAGATGAAATATTCGAGCGTGATCCCAGCCCAGCCCTCGAATCCTGTCGTGAAGACGCGGATGACGTCCGTCGCCTCGGGGATTTCGACGCCGACGTCCGCCGCCGCCGCCGCGCCGCCGCAGGCGAAGGCCGCCGCGGACGGCGGCGCGCAGGCGGGGTCGAAGCACGGCGCGCCTCGGGACCAGCCTCTTGGCCCGTTCTCGTACTTGCTACACCAGTTCCCGCCGTCGAAGGGCGAGTCGTGGTAGTCGTCGAACCAGTGGTCCCGCGCGTAGTAGGCCTCGAAGGCCGCGTCCTGCGCCGCGACCTCGTCGTCGGAGAGCGCCACGCGCGCGCACGCGTTCTCCGGCGGCGGGTTCGCCCGGACCTCGCGGCGGAAGGCGACGATGTCGTCCGCGACGTCCTTCTTCCACGCCGCCCACCAGTCCGTGACCGCGTCGTGGAGCTCGACGACGTGGTCCTCGTAATCGTCGCGGTCGAAGTGGAAGGCGAGGAGCTCCGGCAGCTCGTGCCAGTTCTTCACGGTGAGGTTCAGTCCTAGAGCTTCGTAGTAGCCCGCGGGATGTGCGCAGCCCTTGAAGGCCGCGGGGTTCTCCATGATGGGGATGGCCCCCATCTCGAGCGCCTCGGTCGCGCAGCCCGTCACGTAGGAGTCGCCCGAGGGGCAGAGCAGGAAGACGGCCCGCGCGAGCATGGCGAGGTAGTCGACGCCGTAGCCGCCGCGGCCCGGCGCGTCCGTCCAGTGGGGGTCCTCGTGGATGTCCTCGAGCGCGAAGACGTAGGGCCGGCCGCGGACGGCGTCGGACAGCGCGTCGAGGCTCTCGTTGAAGACCTTCTGCAACTCCCTCCGCGACGGCTTGCGGTACGTGACGTGCCCCTTGATGCCAAAGGCGAAGGTCCGCTCCAAAACGGGCTCCGCCGTCGGCAGGGCCGCCAGGAAGTCCGCCAAGGCGTACTCGACGCCGAACGGCGCGAGGCGCGCGCGGTCCATGACGCCGTCGCCGTAGCTCGTGCGGATGGGGTTGTGGATCGATGTCGGGAGATTCGATTTGCAGGCCCAGTCGGAGATTTCCACCAAGGTCAGCGGCGTGTCCTGCTCGAAGAGGGCCATGACCGCGGGCGCCGACAGGAGCGGGTCGGCGCCGGACCACGCGTACGCGCAATCCGGGTCGACGTCGCCGCCGCCGGGGACGGCGTTCACCGCGAGGTTCGCGCGCAGGCTAAAAATGACGACGTCGCCGGGCGCGAAGGGCCGCTCGGCCGCGAGCGCGTCGAGGCCGTCGTACGTCGCTCCCTCGAACGTCGCGCCTTCCGGGAGCAACGGCGCGACGAACGCGAAGAGCGTCGTCCTAGGCATTGAGATGCCGTCGCCGTTGTCGTACCAAACTTTGATCACATCGGTTTTGAAGGCCTCGTCGGCCTCGGCGAGGGCCGGGGGGCGCGGGCGCGTGCCGATGGCGATGGTGCCGAGGGCGAGGAGGGCGGCGAGGCCCAGGACGACGCCCGGGCGCCGGCGCGCCGGGGGGTCGAGCTCCTCGTACCCGGCCATCGTCCGCATAGGCCGGGGGGTGGTTGAGGGTCGCGTCGGGCGTACCAGGAGCGCGGGGTGTCGCTCTGCCCAGAGCTGGGCGCACCTGAATCGGCGTCGCCTTGCCACAGCTCGCTCGTCCGTGCTCGAGCACACAGACCGCCGACGCACGCACGATGTTCGACAAGGAGAAAGTCCGAGAGTTTGAGAAGAAGAAGGCGCTCAAGAAAACCCCTGTGGGTCCGTGCGTAATCTGCGGCGACGACGCTGCGTTTCATTGCCCGTGCGAGACCGTCCAGTACTGCTCGAAGAAATGCCTCGCCTATCGAGGGGAACGAGGCCATTGGATGGTCTGCAGAAGGATGCGAGACGAGCAACGGGCGGCGGTGGCGACGGCGGATTGGGTGAAATCGCTCACGGGTTTGGACGACACGCGCGCGAAGCCGGAGCCGCTCTCCACGGCGTCCACGCGGGACCAATCCGGGTGCGCGATCTGCTCACAGAAGTGGGACGCGAACGTTGACGAGGTCCAGGACGAGCTTCAGTTCTGCTGCGCCCGGAAGATCTGCACGTTGTGCGCGGCAAAATATAGACGAAAAGCGTGTCCGCTGTGTTGGGCGCCTTATCCAAAAAATCACAAGGAGATGGTACGTCTTCTTCATCGTCATGCGATGAACTCGCAGCCGGTAGCCATCTCATATTTGGCTGATATATATCGCACCGGAGGCCTCGGCCTCGAGAAGAACGTGAAACAGGCCGTGAAATTCTACCACGAGGCCTCGGAGCTCGGGTTCGCGTATGCGTCGGGAGTTCTTGCACGCATGTACGATTTGGGCGAGGATGGAGTCAGAATTGATAAGGACAAGTCGATTGAGCTGTCGCGCATCGCCGCGGACCAGGGATATGTTCAGGCGCAATACCACATGGCGAATGAATTAAAGGGCACAGCAAACTACGAAGAATCTTTCGTGTACTGTAAACTTGCCGCGGAGCAAGGCCATACTTCATCTCAACGGAATCTCGGGGCACACTACCTCAGCGGCTTTGGCGGGCATCGTGATGTTGATAAAGCCAGACTTTGGTTCGCGCGCGCGGCCGCCAAAGGCGAAGAGACATCCAGAAAATTGGTTGCTGAAATCGACGCGACCCGGGCCCTTGCCGGAACCTCCGAGTCCGACTTCATTGACATTATCAAGAAGAGGCTCGCAGACCTAAACTTAGCCTAGTCTTAAAACGAACTCCCCCCCGCGGCCGCGTCGCCGACGACCGCGCCGGCGCCCGCCGCGCACGCGCGCGACCACGCGGCGCCCTCGAGCGCCACCGCGGAGAGCTTCGCGAGGAACGCATCCAGATCCTCGAAGTCGAGCGCGACGTAAAAGTCCGTCGGCGCGCCGTAGCACGCGCCGGCCGTCGCGCCGTCGTAGAGCACGCGGACCGCGCGCCCGTGCGGCGTCTTGTAGACCTCGAGCGCGACGCAGGCGCAGAAGGGCGGCCACTTGTGGTCGTACATGTCGAGGGCGACGAGGAGCGGCTTGACGGTCGTGTCGTGGCCCGACATGAGGCGGAGCGTCGGCGTCTCCGCCGCGGCCGCGGCCGCGAGCGCGGCCCGGAGCTCGGCGACGAGCGGCCCCGCGCCCAGCCGGAGCACCGCGGCCTGGTCCGCGTCGTCGACGCCGACGCCGAGGAGCGTCGCGACCTCGGCGGCGGCGAGGTCGTCGAGCGCCTGGAGCTCGTCGACGTCGAGGCCCCAGGGCAGCGCGCCGCCCTCGGACGCGAGCGCGATCAACGCGTCCTTCAGCGGCACGTTCAGCACGGGGAAGTCGAAGCCCGAGTCCGCGGGGACCTTTTTCAGCAACGAGTCCACCACGGGCCCCTTGTCCGGCGGCGGCGCCGCGCGGCGCTGGGCGCGGAGCTCCTGCCAGAACGCGTTGAGGCGGTCGCAGCGCCGGAGGTTCGGAGTGAGCGTCTCCTCGGACGCGTGCGCGGCGTCCGCGTCGACGGGCCCGGACGCGCCGAGGCCGACCAGGACGCCGCGGAGCGTCAGGGCGCAGCGCGCGACGTGCGTCGTCCGCGCTTCGACGCGGTCGGCCCAGAAGGCCGGGTCGTCGGCGCCGAGGCGCGCCGCGTAGCGGCTCCGCAGGCGCCGCCCCAGGCCCTCCGCCTGCGCCAGCCCCACGGCCGTGAGCTCGCCGGCGCGGCCGCCGCCGGGCAGCACGGTCTCGCGCTGCTTCGCGTCGACCATGGACGGCGGCGGCGCCGCGGTCGTGCCGCGGCCGCGCAGCCGGACGACGTCGTCGACGCCCGCGTCGATGCCCGCGGAGAGGCGCGCGCTCGCGGCGCAGCCGTCCCAGGCGTGGCCCTGGACGACGGGCGTGTCGAGGCCGAAGAGCGGCGTGCGCGCGCCGTGGCGGAAGTAGCAGCTCACGTGCAGCAGCTCGTAGCCCTCCGGCGCCGCGCTCGGGCTCGCGCTCAGCGCCGAGCAGCGCCGCGTGCCGCCGAGCAGGCCCGCGCCGGCGCAGGCCGCCGCGCGCACGAGCATGTTGCCGCGCACGAGCAGCATTGCTTGTCGAGCTGCAGCACTAAGCCGTGGCGCATGCGCAGGGCGGCCCCAGGCTAGGAAGGGCCGGCCCTTATTCCGGCCCCTACCGGGGGTACCTCGACGGGCTGCAAGGTCGCCTCCGCCGTGGCTGAAACTTTGTGTACTTCCGCTCGGTGGTGCTGCGGTTGAGCCCACGGGCCGGCTTCGCGAACCGTGAGGGGCGTGACGACGCGCTAGTGTCGCAAAAACAGCGATTTTGGGGGGGTGTCCCTAATTCCGGCCCCCCCTTGTAGCGCGCGCTTAGCGCAGCGAGCGGCCCCATGGGCGCGATCCATGTTCTCCCAGCACCCCAGGGGGGCGAGGCGGGTGCAAAAGGCCGCCGACAGACCACAGGCGACGCTGGTCGCGGCTGCGATGGGCCATTTTGCTGGGTTTCGTGTGGTGCGGTGGCCGCAATCTCAGCACCGCCGGCCGCGCGGTGACCCCGGGCGCAGGCGGCCTGTTCCGGTGCCCGGTGCGACCCCGCTCCCCCGTGCGGGCCGAGACGGGTGGGGAGCGGCCCCGGAGGCACCTCTAGAGTGCCACGGTACGCGCTTTACCGGCGACTGCGGGGGCACAAGTAGGGGCTCGACGAGGCACACGCGTTGGTCGCCCGTGGTGGCATTCTTTTCAAACGTTTGGCGCCCACGATCCGAGGTAGTACTCGTGCGACCACGCAGGTGTGATGGGACCGTCGGCGTTGGCGTTTTCGGCGTGGATCAAGCAGGTGTTCGAAATCATGTGGATGAAGTCGCGCTGCTCCACGAAGTAGGTCGATTCGAGCCGCTGTGAGCGCCCTCCGAGTCACCGGGCGCCGCGTCTGGTCGATAGACTTGGTTCGAAACACACGGACACGACGACACGCCCGTCGCAGGCGTCCTAGCCTCTCGCCAACGAATTGGCGCCTCTCGCGCTTTTCGTCTCCGACCAGCAGTCCATCGGCGTGCGCCGGTCCTCGAACAGCAGGATGGCTCGGAATCGCCGCCCGCGCAATAGAGATGAGCTCCGAACGCTCGAGTCGCACGCGCGCAGCCGTCCGACGACGAAGTACGGCTGCGACGTCGCAGCGCGTGCCGTAGAGATGCTCTGGTGCGTCCTCACGCGAGCGCGCGACGGTGTTTCCGGTCGGAATCGATGCGCCAGAAGTAACGCGTGGACATGGCTAAAAGCCATTGGAAGGTAGGCAGCGCGCGGTCGCAGCATCGCGCGCGCAGAGCCCGCAATCAGCTCCTCACGCCGCTCTCCCAGGGGGGCCGGAATTGAGGTCGGGGCCGGGGTTAGGGACGGCCCTTCCTAGCGTTGCCGTCAAGGAGCAGATACGCTGAGGCCCCATCTCTAGCGCCGCGCCTGCTCTCACTCCCGGGCACCATGGGCGCCGGCGCGACCAAGGGCATCAACCCGCCCAAGGGCGTGGCCTTCGAGGAGGCGGCGCTGCCCTTCGTCGGGCTGCGCGCGTCCCAGCTCCGGGCGCTGCGCACGGCCTTTGGGGAGTACGCCCAGGGCTACAGCGTCGAGCTCGACGAGTTCCGCGCCGTCGTGCGGCCCGTCGTCGGCGCGGCGGCGGCGGACGCGGCCTTCGCCTTGCTCAAGGGCGGGATCAAGGGCGCGCCGAACGACGCGACCGAGGTCGACATGGCGCGGCTCCTCGGCCCCGCGGCTTTGACCGCCGCGGCGGAGCTCGACGACGTCCTCGCGCTCCTCGCGGACGCGTGCCGCCTCGACGAGACGGCGGGCCTGACGCTGCAGCACGTCATCGTCGGCGTCGCCTGCTGGACCAAGGGCGTCGTCGCGCCGCCGTCGGCCGAGGAGACGGACTACGCGCTCACGCTCCTGGCGTTGAAGGCCGCGCCCAAGGGCCTCGGCGACCGCAGGGCCCTCGAGGGCGCCCTCAAGGCCGCGCCCGAGTTCGCCGCCTGGATTTTGGCGCTGAGCGCCGCGGCGTCGGACGTCGTCGTCGCCCGCGCGACGGCGACGGCGCCCGCGGCCGGCGCCGTCGACGTGCTCGCGCGCTACGCGGCGCCGCGCAAGTACCGGCCGCCGCGGCGCCGCGAGGGCTCCTCCTTCACGGTCCTCGACGGCTGCTACGTCATGTACGGCGGCGTCGACGAGCAGGACGCCAACGCCTGCACGTCCGACGTCCACGTCGTCTCCGAGTTCCCCGGGGCCGTGCTCTGCGACCGCACGCGCGCGCGCGGCGCCGCGGCGCCGGACGCGCGCGCGCACCACGCGGCCTGCGCGGTCCACGGCGGCGCCTGCCTCTTCGTCTTCGGCGGGCTCGGCGGCAACGGCGCGCGCTTCAACGACGCCTGGCTCCTCGCCCGGGGCGACGGCTTCTTCGAGTGGAAGCGGCCCAAGGCGTCCGGCCGGCCGCCGTCGCGGCGCCGCGACGCCGTCGCGTGCGAGGCCCGCGGCATGTCCAACGACGGGCCGGGGCTCGTCGTCGTCTACGGCGGCGCGGCGGACGCCGGCGCCGCGGCGCTGCTGGGCGACCTCTGGGTGCTCGCGTTTTCGTTGAAGACCATCGCGACGTGGTCGGCCGTCGTCTTCGGACCGGACTCCTCGCCCGCGCCCGCGCCGCGGCTCGGCGCGACGCTCGCCCGGGCGGGCACGGCCAAGGTGCTCCTCTTCGGCGGACTGACGAAGCCCAAGGACGCCGCGGCGGCGGCGGCGGTCGTCCACACCGTCGAGGTGGCGGCGGGCGCGTCGTCCGTGGACCCCTACGTCGCGACGGCGTCCGCGATGCCCTGCGCGGTGGCCGACGCGTCCCTGGCGCCGCCGAGCCGCCGGTCGGGCGTGGTCTGCGCCGTCCTGGGCAACGAGCGCAAGGTGCTGGCCTTCGGGGGCTTCGACGGGCGGCTCCGGCGCGCGCACAGCGACGTCTGGGAGCTGGCGATGGACGAGGAGACGGGCGGCACGTGGGCGCGGCTCCACGACGGCGTGGCGTCCAACTACGTCGCCGGGTCCATGGACCGCCCGAAGGTGCCCGCGCTCGCGGCCTTCACGAAGCGGCATCTGGCCGTGCTCTCGGAGAGCGACGACGGCGACCGCCTCGACGAGCTGCTGAGCGTGTCCGTGCGCGAGGCGCCCGGCGCCGGCGCCGTGCCGGAGCATCGCATCGCCGCCATCATCCGCCGCCTCGGGGCGGCGCGGCCCCTGGACATCCCGCCGCCGGACGTCGCCGAGCCGGGGCCGGAGAGGCCCGAGCCCGCCGAGGGCGAGGACCCGCCGCCGGAGCCGGAGCCCAAGAAGCCGCCGAGCCGCGTCCGCGCGTCCCTGGCCTGGGTCTACGGCGTGTCCTGCCGCGGCGCGCGGGGCTCCTGCGTCTACGTCGGCGCCGGCGCGGTCGCGTACGCCGCCGGGTCCTTGGCCGTCGTCGCGACGAAGACGCGCGTCGAGGAGACGGGCGTCGTCGAGAAGCTCGAGCTCGAGCCGGCGGCGGAGGACTGGGAGCCGGCGCCCCCCGGCGCGGCCCGCGACGACGATGAGGACGACGACGACGAGGACGTCGTCGTGCCGACCGAGGACGTCTTCCGGCCCCTGACGCAGGAGGAGGAGGACGAGTACAGGGAGGCGGGCGCCCTCGAGTCGGAGCTCGCCGTCGTGAAGGCGTCCAAGGACGTCGTCGACCAGCGCGTCTCCTACGCCCACGGCGCCGAGGTGCTCTGCGTCGCCGCCGCGGGCGGGATCTGCGCGTCGGGCGATTCGACGGGCGCCGTGGCCCTCTGGCGCGGCGGGTCCCTGGAGGTCCTAGCCCGGGCCGACGACGTCTTCGGCGCGTCGAAGCCCGCGAGTCTCGTCGCCTTCGCGCCCGGCGGCGCCGGCGCGCTCCTCGTCGTCGGAAACGGGTCCGTCGCGGTCTTCGACGTCGACGGCGCGTCCAAACTGACGAAGACCTTCGCCGGCGCGGCCGCCCACGGCGCGGCCTACGCCGCGGCCTGGGTCTCGCCGTCGGCCTTCGTGGTGCTCGGCGAGCACGGCGGCTTCCTCTGGCGCGAGGCCTACGTCGGCGACGGCTACGCGGCCGCGCCCTTGCTCTCGGACGAGAAGCTCGCGCCGCAGCTCGCCGTCGCGACGCTCGACGGCGGTTCGGGCCTCCCGGGCCGCGAGTCCTTCGCGACGGGCGGCGCCGACGGGTCGCTCCACGTCTGGTGCGGCCGCACGCTCTCCAAGTCCCAGCTCTGCCACGCGGGGCAGGCCGTCCTCGCGCTCGCGTCGTCGAAGAACGTGCTCGCGACGGGCGGCGCCGACGGCGACGCGCGCGTCTGGGCCGTCGCCGTGGCCGAGCCCCTGGACCCGCCCGTCGACGACGCGCCGGACCCGGCCGCGCCGCCCGACCGCGGCAACTGGATCAACGGCACGCAGGCGGACGCGATCGGCCCCGCGCCGGCCCCCGACGACGAGGCCGAGGACGCGTCCACGAAGCTCTTCGAGCCCACGTACGTGCCCGAGGTGCGCGAGGCGCCGCCCGTGGACCTGTTGGATGCGCCGAAGCCGTCCGTGGCGCTCCGGTGCGTCGCGTCGCTCGACGGCTGCGCCGAGCCCTTCGCGGTGACGTCCCTCGACTTCGCCGCGGGCGCCGCGGCGCTCCTCGTCGCGTCGGCCGACGGCACGGCGCGCGAGTTCGCCCTGCCGTTGGAGGCGGGCGGCGCGATCGGCGACGGCGCGCGCTACGCGACGGGGCCGGGCCCCGCGGGGCACGCGGTCGCGACGCACCCGCGGGGCAAGGCCGAGGCGGCGACGGCCGGCGGCGTCTTCGAGGGCCTCGTCAAGCTCTGGGACACGGAAAAGCACAAAGTCGCCGGCGAGCTGTCCTACGGGTCCTCCGCGGCGACGGCCGTCGACTACTCGCCGACCGCGCGGACCCTGGCCTTCGGCACGGCCGCGGGCGCCGTCGTCCTCGCGAAGCGCAAGCCCTTCGAGCTGGCCACGGTCATCTGCGAGCCCGGCGCCGGCGCGCCCGTGGCCGCGGTCGCCTGGGCGCCCGAGGGGCCGTCGCTCGCGGTCGCGACGGAGGCGGGCGCCGTCGACGTCTACGCGTTCAAGGACGGCGCGTGGCGCAAGGTCGCCGCGTCGCCGCCGGGGCCCGAGCCCCTGCTCGCCGTCGACTTCTCCGCCGACGGCGCCTTCCTCCGGGCCGCGACGCCGAGCGGCGTTTCTTACTTTGCGGCGCCGGGCGCGGACGACGAGCCCGCGGCGGACGACGCCGGCGAGGGCGACGACGAGGCGGAGGCGCCGAAGAAGAAGAAGGCGGCGCCCAAGGAGTACGTCGTCAAGGAGTGCAAGGTCGCCGCGCCCGACGACGTCGCGGCCGTCGACTGGGCCGCCAAGGCCGCGGCGCCGGCGGAGTCGCTCGACGCGCTCCAGGGCGCGGTGGAGCCGCCGGCCGAGGACGAGGAGGACGAGGACGACGACGACGCGCCGAAGAAGGCCAAGGTCGAGCCGCCGCCGGCCGTGCGCCCGGCGCCGAGCGGCGTCCGCGTCACGCTCAAGCGGCCCGACGGCGGGCACGCGCCCGTCGCGCACGCGGTCGCCGCGGCCCTCGCGGTCAAGACCACGCCCCAGCTCCTCCTCTCCACGGGCGCCGGCGACGGCCTCCTCGTCCAGTGGGGGCTGACGCTCGCGCCGGAGCCGACGGAGGACGCGTGAGCTGCCCCCCGTAAAGGCCAACTTCTTGACGTCAACTTGTCGCTCGGACCAACGATGGACACATCCTAGCCGGCGGCTGCCTCCCCGCGTGACAGTCGGCGGGCCGCCTCGTCGCGCGACGGCGCCATGGCGGCGCGCTACGAGGTCGACGACGAGGAGGCGCCGGCGCACGACGACGACCTCGACTGGGAGTCGACCATCACCTTCATGGTCGACCGGGAGACGACGCGCGCGACGCGCCTGGGCGCCGCGAAGCGCCACCGGCCCTTCCGCGGCTCCGTGCAGGTGCCCCGCATGCCCCTGGACCAGTTCTGCAAGCTCCTGCACCACGACCCGCGGCGCGCGAGGCTCTCCGACGACGCGTTCCACAGCCGCTACGGCTACGGCTACGACGCGGTGCTCGCGCTGCGCCACGACGACGACGCGGACGGCGGCCGGCTCAGCGCCAAGGCGCGCGAGATCGTCAAGAAGCTCCACGGCGGCGGCGTCGAGACGAGGCTCGAGCGCGCGTCGCGGGGCCGGAAGGTGCTCTTCGTGCTCCTCCGCGCGCCGGTGCACCGCCTCGCGCACGCGGCGGACCAGCTGGACTGGATCGTGCCGCTCTGCCCCGCCGCCGTGGAGCGGCGCATCACGCGCGGCGCCGAGGGCATCAAGCCCCGGACGCTGCACCACGACCCCAAGCTCACGCACGGCCGCGGGCCCTACGTCTTGATCCACGGCAAGTACGACACGGACGAGGGCCTCCAGGCGCTCTACGACGCGCCGCGGGGCTGCGCGCACCTCTTCGAGTGGTCGCTCCTGCGGCTCAAGCTCCTCTTCGCCATCTTGGAGATGCCCCACCGCCAGGGCGGCTGCGGGCTCTCGGTGAAGGCGCAGGTCGAGGGCGGCGACTTCCTCGCCGCGTACCCGCTCCACGACCGCGCGCGGCGCGAGCTCGCGAGCCGCTGGTCCATGCACGCGCCGCGCCTCGACCTCGTGCGCAGCTACTTCGGCGAGCGCCTCGCGCTCTACTTCGCGTTCGTGAACCACCTCGCGCTCTGGTGCGGCTTCAGCGCGGCCGCGGGCGTCGCGACGACGGCGGCCATGTACTGGGAGAACACGATCGCGGACCGCGCGCGGAAGCACTCGCGCATCCTGCCCGTCTTAACCTTCTTCCAGTGCTGCTGGGCCGTGCTGATGCTCGAGTTCTGGAAGCGCAAGGAGTGCCGCATGGCGCTGTCCTGGGGCACGCTGGGCCTCGACGAGGCCGTGCCGAACCGGCCGGCCTTCCGCGGCGCGACGCGGCCGTCGCTCGTCGACGGCACGCCGGAGATCCACTACCCGAAGTCGAAGCGGAACCGCAAGGGCGTCGCGTCGTTCGTGACCGTGTTCCTGCTCGTCGTGCTCGTCGTCGCCGCGGCGAGCTCCGTCATCTGGGTCCGCGTGTCCGTGCAGACGATCTTCCGCCCGAACCGCGGCCTCTACGTCGCCGCGGGCGCGTCCGTGCTCAACACGGCGCAGATCGAGGTCATGAACTACGGCTTCGTGACGATCGCCACGAAGCTCAACGCGTGGGAGAACCACCGCACGGACGTCGAGTACATGAACAACCTCGTGCTGAAGCTCGTGTCCTTCTTCTTCTTCAACTACAACATCCCGCTGCTCTACAACGCGTTCTTCCAGCGGCTCGTCGAGGGCTGCCCGCGCGGCGGCAGCCGCGAGGTCGTCGTCGGCAAGGGCACGTGCTACAGCGCGCTGGAGCTCAACCTGGGCGTCATCTTCGTCAGCAAGATGGCGTCGAACTACGCGAGCGAGATGGCCCTGCCCTGGGTCCGCGCGCGGTACCGCGACGCGCGCGACCGCGGCAAGACGACGGCCGCGGCGTCGGCCGCGGAGGTCGACTTCGACCTGAGCGCGTCCGACGACATCGACGACAACATCGGCGACATGACGGTCCTCGCCATCCGCTTCTCGTTCATCACGCTCTTCATCACGGCGCTGCCGTGCCTCACGGCGCTCGCGTGGTTCGCGAACCACTACGAGGGCACGAACGATTTGAAGAAGTTCCTGTTCTACAAGCGGCGCGAGTGGCCCGCCGTGGCCTGGTCCGTCGGCTCCTGGCTGCTCGTCTTCCAGCTCATCACGGCCTGCGCCGTGACGACGAACGCGGCGTGCATCTTCTACACGGTCCGCTGGGAGCCCTTCGCCGTCGAGGGGGGGCTCCGGCCGAACCAGCGGTCCTTCGGCTTCTTCCTCGTCCAGTACATCGTGTTCACGCTCATGGTCGGGCTCATGATCGTCGTGCCGGACCAGCCGGAGGACGTGGAGATCCAGCTGAAGCGGCAGCGGTTCCTCGTGTCGAAGCTCATCGACCAGACGCCCGACGAGATGGACTCGGACAGCGACGACGGCGGCGACGACGTCGACGACGACGACGTCGAGGCGCCGCTGCGCCTCCTGGCGCCGGAGACGCCGTCCTACGCGCTCCGCGGCGGCGCGCCGCCGCCGCCGGTCTTCTCCGAGGCGCTCGCGAAGCGCGAGCCGCGCGACGCCGCGGCGCGCGTCTTCGAGGATCTGAAGAACGACGACGGCCGCCTCGACGGCGCGATCCTCGAGTCCGTGCTGGGCCACCGCGCGCCGGGCCGGGACGTCGGGCCGCTCCTCGACGACTACCTCCTCCAGGCCGAGCCCCACACGGTGGCGAACTTCAAGTCGCTCCTGCGGGCCGCGTCCGCGCTCGGCGGCGACGACGCGTCGGACGACGACGCCGACGACGCGTCGGACGACGGCGACGCGCCGCCGCCGCCGCCGCCGCCGGCGAGCCCGCTCGACGACCCGCGGCACAACGCCGCCGTCGCGGCCCACTTCGACGCGCTCTATCGCGACGCGTGGCGGCCGGGGCGGCCGCCGACCTGGGGGCAGATCTCGGACAAGCTCAACGACCCGGCGCTGTCGCCGAAGAAGCCGCCGCCGGGCGAGGAGCGCAAGGAGGCGGACCGGGGGACCGCGCGCTTCTTCGACCCGCCGCCGGCGCCCGAGGCGCGCGACCGGTCGTCGACGGACGCGCACTTCGCGGCGATCTTCGACGGCCTCGACGACTCCGACGACGACGACGAGGCGGTCCCACCGCCGTAAGCTCCCTTAGGCGAAGAGGCCGTCCTCGGCGTACTTCCACTTGGCCCAGATGTAGCCGATGGCGATGAGCGCCGTCGCGACGGAGAAGGTGAGGAGCAGGTTGTCGCCCGGGTCCGGCACGGCCGCGAGCCCGGGGCAGCCCGCGCACTGGCAGTCGTCGCCGCACTGGCAGTTGGGCCCGCAGGTGCACTTGAAGTACTGGGAAGCGACGCAGGGCTGGCGCGCGACGCCGTCGGGCCCCGTGCAGGGGCTGATGACGCTGTCGAAGCCCGCGGACTGCACCGCCGAGATGATGCCCTTCTCGGTGCAGAGGCACTTGGGCATGTTGCCCGCGCCGTCGGGCTCGCAGATGCAGGACCCCGTGAGCGCCGTCACCTTGGCGCTCTGCGCGTTCTTGTCCACCTCGACGTGCTTGATGTAGTGCACCTTGGCGAGCACGTTTTTGATCGTCTCGCAGCAGCCCTCGCAGGGCAGCCGCGACGTGATGGCGATGTCGAAGGTCTTCTCCGCCATCCGAGCCGGTTGGCGCCGCCGCCGCGCGCGTCCGGCGGTCGCCGAGGCCCGCGCAGTCGCCGCGTTGGCTGCCACCGACGAGGTATGCCAGAAAAAACTGCGGGCAGCCTCCAATTGGCAGCCTCTGTGATTGGGCGAGCCAGGAAGGCGGGGTTTGCTCCGCCAGCGGCGCCGCCGGCACCCCTGCGTGCGCGGCGGGGTGGTACATCTTACTCCACGAAAACGGCGTTCCCCAGCCGTCACACCCACGTCGCGCCCAAAACCAAGGGGCGTATCCAACGCCATCGATGGTGGCGCGCACCGCGGCTACGGACTTGTACGCCGCGGCAGCCCCGCGGACTCGGAGACGAGGCCCGCGCGGTGGAATTTGGTCGACGCCAGAACCACCTCCGATGGGGGCACCGACGGTCAGGCTTACGTCCAGGGGTCATGGAAGGCCACTCCGACCGCCAGAACGGGCTGCCGTGCGTCGGAAGCTTGGCCTCGGAGGTCTCCGTTCCCGGCCCACGCGTACGTGTTTGGTACTCAAGCCAGCGAAACGGCTAGCCATTCGTCGCAATTCGAGCGCTTGTTTTTGTCATGTATAGCCACCGGGCGTCCCTGGCCGCTAGCCAAAAACGCGCAGTTTAGACGGGGGCGCGTCGGCCATCGGACGCCGTCGCCGGAGCAAACCCCGCCTTAGCCAGGTTCAACTCGTTTGCATGAACTTTTTGGAAGAGGGTGATGGCCTCCTACTTGAGTAGGCAAGCGCGTTCGCGGAGTTGAGGAGTGACGCGGTCGAGCCGCCGTCGCCGCCACCGTCGCAAGGCCTGGAACCACAGGAGGCCGAGTTGCACGAAGCGGACCTCGACCTCGTTCCCGCGCCTACATCCGGCTTCTAATGCTGCTGCGCCGGTGCCTCGTGCGCGCGCGCGCCGCGACGCAGCATCAGCGACGACACTTTCCCACGGCCTACATCCGCGACGTCGACGGCGACATCTACCTCGTCGGAACCGCGCACATCGGTAAAAAATCCAGGGAAGAAGTCGTCGACATCATCGACAAGGTCCAGCCTAAAGCCGTCATGGTCGAGCTGTGCCGCGGCCGCGCGGCGTCGCTGCGCCGCGGCGGCGGGCGAGGCGGCGGCGGCGACTCCGCGACGCTGCGGATGATGCTCGAGCGCTTCGGGCTCGACCGGCGCGCCGCGGAGCTCGCGCTCGGCGTCTTCAACCGCGTCGCGGGCGTGCTCGGCGAGCAGGGCGGCGACATGCTCGCGGCGCTCGAGGCCGGCGAGCGCGTCGACGCGCGCATCGTCCACGGCGACGTCGACGGCGCGACGACGGAGCGGCGCGTCCGCGCGGCCGCGCAAAAGCTCGTCGCGTCGCCCGCGGACGCGGCGGCGCTCGCCATGAAGCTGAGCACGGACGCGGACGTCGCGCGCGTCGTCGCGTCCATCGGCGCCGGCGCGCTCGCCGACGGCGGCCTCGAGGGCGCCGTCGGCGGCGTGCTGAACCGCGAGTCCGCGCGGCGGCTCGGCGCCGTCCTCGACCGCCACGCGCCGGACGTGGCCAACGCGCTGCTGCACGCGCGCGACGCCCACATGGCCGACGAGCTCCAGGCCGCGGCGAAGGCGCACGGCTCCGTCGTCGGCGTCGTCGGCATCGCCCACATGGACGGCATCGAGCGGCGCTTCCCCAACGCGACGGTCGTGCATCTGGACGGGGCGTAGCTTCTTTTTAGGGATGCTTTTAGGACCTCACGCCCCTACCTCCCGGCTCGAGCGCCAGTAGCCGAGGATGTGCCAGAGGACCTCGTTCGGGAGCGGGCGGCGGTTCGCGCGTTTCGAGGCTCGCGTGGCCTTCTTCGATGAGCTCGGCGCGCTGAAGAGGCGCTGGAGGACGGGATCAGATCGAGGAGGCGTCGCGCGACCGCGAGCACAGAGCGATCGGAGGCGCACGAGTTCGATTCGCGGCGCGCGAACGTACGGCTTCCAGCCGCCGGCGCGTTTCACGGCGCGGATCAATTCTCGAGACGGATTGTCTTCGAACTCCAAGCCATTTAAGCAATGGGACGCGGCATCATTTCCATGAGCGTCCACCATGAACATGCTAGCTCCGCTGCGCAAAAGGAGACGAGTCACTTCAAAATGATCGTTTCTTGCGGCCAGCATGAGCGGCGTGATTCTCACTCTACTGAGCTTGTCGATGTCTGCGCCGTGTTTGAGGAGTATCGCCGCCTCGCCGGGATACTCACAACGGTGGAGGGCCCCGAAACCATGGAAGTCGGTTCCGCGAACATCGGCCCCGTGGGCAATCAGTAGCTGGAGCAGGTCGCTACGGTCGCCACCATAGTGTCCATAACATATGGAAAAAAACGCGAAACTAATGAGCGGCGTATACCCTGTGGCACTTCTGCCTTCTACAAGTTCGCTAAGGTCCCGCGGAGCCTCCTCCAACCAGCGTCGCACGACCTCTATGTCGCCAGCTCTGATGGCATCAAGAATTTCCGGAGGGTACATCGCGGCGCGGCTCGCAGACGCGCGCTCTGCGCGGCTTGGCGCGCGCACAGGGATGCGGTCCGCAGGTCCAACAACGACGGCGCGCGCGGCGCGACGACGACGCGAGCCGCGCGGCGCGCGCTGCGCTCGAGGCGGACCCGCGCTAACACGCCTTCAAGATCCCTTCAATAACTAGTCCAACCACGCTGCCCCCGATGCGACGATGCGCCCTCTACTCGCAGCCTGGTGCCTGCTCGTCGCAACGGCGGCAAGGAAGAAGTCGAAGAAGAAGCGCAAGCCGCCCGCGGCCGTCTACCGGCCGCCGGAGATGAATCCGTCGCTGGCGCGCGACGGCTACATCGCCTCGGACCTCGCGAACCTCGCCGGCCGCCGCGACCAGCGCACGCGCATCCCCTTCTGGCTCGTCGCCGGTACGTGGTCTCCCTGCACACCCGCCTCGACGCCGCGCCGCAGGCATCGAGGGCACGGGCCACCACTTCTTCGACTTCGTCGGCCACCGGCTGAGGTACCTCTCGGAGCCGACGGAGCTGCTGCCCAACTTCGCCAACGAGGCCTACAACGACCTCCAGCTGTGCGTCTTGCGTCGCGCGGATAGTATTCCAATCGTCGATCCGTAGGTGCTGGCTGTCGCTGTCGACGGCGAAGGCGCACGCGCGGTGCAACTTTGCGGAAGCGGGCTGCCGGTCGAGCGCGGACTTCGACGGCGCGTCGTGCCTCCTGGAGCGCGCGAAGCTCGCGGCCCGGGGCAACATGGCGCCCTGGCGGAGCTCGCTTTACGTGCCCGGCTGCAGCTACCCCTGCGGGTCGCCGGGGGGCGGGGACGACCTCCAGCACACGTCGGCGGACCTGCCGCGCTACGTCGCGGGCGCGCGCGGCGCGGGCTACGCGCCCCAGGTCGTCGTGACCGTGCGCGAGCCGCTGGCGACCTGCGTGTCGTCCCACTTCCGGCGCCACCACTCCGAGGGCACCTTCAAGAGCACCGCGTTCAATTTGTGGCTCAACTTGGGGCTGCTGGACACGCACCTCCGGGGCCTCGACCCGTCCCAGTTCCTCGTCGTCCACTACGAGGAGCTCGTCAGCGGCCACAACGTCTCCGCGGCCGACGCGCTCGGCGATTTCCTGGGCGGCGTGGACCGGGCCATGCTCGCGGACGCGCTCGCGTACGCGCGCGGCAAGGCCAAGGGCGGGTCGCCGAGCCACAAACCCCTCAAGGAGGCGGAGAAGCGCTACGTCGAGCACCTCTTCTTCCGCCCGTCCGCGCGGCCCCTCTTCCCGACGCTCTGGCCCCACATGCAGCGCTACTTCGGCCGCCGGCCGAAGAACGCGCGGCTCAGGGACGCGGACCGCTACGCGTTCCAGGTCGAGGCCGACCTGCAGATGGCGAGCCTCATGAAGCGCGACGAGTACCACGCGCTCCACGCGTGGTTCGACCTCTTCGACGAGCCCAACAAGGCCGAGGTCCGCGCGAAGCCCAAGGGCCACGGCGCCCTGCTGCAGAAGCGCCAGAAGGCCGAGCTCTACCAGGCGTCCGTCCGGGGCGCCGAGGTGGGGTGACGCGCCTTATTTCAGGGACATGTAGGCCGCGAGGCCCGCGAGCGGGCCGACGATCGTCGCGAGCTTCAGCGCGACGAGCCGCGCGACGGCCCACAGCTGGAGCTCCTCGTCCTCGGGCGTGGCGAAGGACGGCGGCCGGCCCTCGAGCCGGTCCTCGCGCTCCCGCTGGAGCCGCTGGAAGAGCTTCTGGGCTCGTTCGCGCTCGCGCCGCGGCGCGGCCGCGAATTTGTCGGGATGGTGCTCGAGCGCGAGCTCGCGGAAGCGTTTCTCGACGTCTCGCTTCGGCGCGTCGGCGCTCAAGCCCATGAGACCCAGCTTCGTGTCGTCCGTGTAGCTTCGCCGGGCCGCCTGTTTAGGCCTCAGTTTCTCGTCAAGAAGTCGTGCACGATCTGCATCAGGTGCGGTCACAAACCGTCGTCGGGGCGGGGCTGCCCCTGCCGGGTGGCTGGCATAGTTTTGCGAGAAATTCGGGCGGTGGTGGCGGCTAGGAATGCCCGTGGCGGCGCAGCGGTGGTCGCCGCCACGTTTGCTAGCAGCACGCCCCACTAGCGCACCATAGCTTCGGCCGAGCAGCATCGTCGTCCGTTGCTGGAGAAGTCCAAACATCCACAGGTCGACGCGAGAGCCAAGAGGCGACCGATTCTGCGAGGCGATTCTTGCGCGCCTGCCGCACGCGCTTTCGATCATGCTCCGTCTGTCGACGCGCCTCGCGCGCTCCGCGGCGCGCCGCGGCCGCATGTCGACGGGCTCCGCGGCGCGCCGCGGCCGCATGTCGACGGCCGTCGCCGCGACGCCCTACGACACGCACGTCGTCGAGGACGAGCTCATCCAGGAGAACGGCGGGCTCATGGAGTGCGCGGCCGCGTGGAAACGACGCGCGGCCGCGCGTTCTCGACGGGCGGCGCCTCGCACGACCCAACGTCGAAACCGAGACGGCTTCGCGCGATCGCCGCGCGCGCGCGCCGACCGGGCGCCCGCCGCGCAGGTACAGCGTCGTCTACACGGACCGGGCGCTGAACCACATGTCGGAGCCCTTCCAGCAAGTCATGACGGACCTCCACGCGTCGCTGACGGCGGCCTACAACGCGGACCACGCCGTGCTGCTCCCCGGCAGCGGCACGTACGCGATGGAGGCGGCCGCGCGCGCGTTCGGCGTCGGCAACGTCGTCGTCGTGCGCAACGGCTACTTCAGCTACCGCTGGACCCAGCTCTTCCAGAGCATGGGCAAGCCCGACGACCAGGTCACGGTGCTCAAGGCCGCGCCCGCCGAGGGCTGGGCCGCGGGGGAGGACCGGGGCGTGTCGCCGCCGCCCGTCGAGGACGTCGTCGCGACGATCCGCGCGAAGCGGCCGTCCATGGTCTGCGCGCCCCACGTCGAGACGTCCGCGGGCATCATCCTGCCCGAGGCCTACATGCGGGCCATCGGCGACGCGTGCGCGGAGGTCGGCGCGACGTTCTGCCTCGACGGCGTCGCGAGCGGCACCGCGTGGGTCGACATGAAGGACCTGGGCGTCGGCGCCTACATCACGGCGCCCCAGAAGGGCTGGACGGGGCCCGCCTGCGTCGGCGTCTGCATGCTCTCCGACGCGGCCGCGGCGCACGCCGAGGCCGCGCCCGTGTCGTCGTTCTCCATCGACCTCCACAAGTGGCGCATGGTCATGGGCGCGTACCTCGACGGCGGCCACATGTACCACGCGACCATGCCCACGGACGCCATCCGCATGTTCCGCGACGTCGTCAAGGAGACGGAGCGCCACGGGCTCGCGGCCTGCGAGGCCGCCGCGTGGAAGCTGGGCTTCGGCGTCCGCGACGCGCTCAAGGCGCGCGGCTTCACGTCCGTCGCCGCCGAGGGCGTCGAGGCGCCGGGCGTCGCCGTGGTCTACGCCAACGACGACCCGACCTACGCGGGCCGCTTCAAGAACGTGAACCTCCAGATCGCCGCGGGCGTGCCCCTCGTCCTCGGCGAGCCCGACAACTACAACTCCTTCCGCATCGGCCTCTTCGGCCTCGACAAGCTCATGAACGTCGACCGCACGGTCTCCAACTTCGAGATCGCCCTCGACGCCGTCCTCGCCAAGCAATAGGAGGCGCGAACGAGCCGCGCCTCCTCGCCCTCGCCCATCCGACGCCACCGTGGCATGTCTGTTCTCGTACTAGTAAGTTCCGTGAAAGTGGCTTGCTTAGGCCGGCGGCGGAGCTGCTTCGAAGCCGATGTGCATTCACACTGCTGCCACTGTCGACGTCGCGGCTCGTCGCACGTGTCGCCGCGATCGAAGCTTCTTATATATGCAGAGAGGGGAGGACCGACGCGGTCGGCCGGGGAGGGCGTCGTCCGGGCGCGGCGCGTCAGCGCCGCCGCCGCAACGCGATCACGCGCTCCCGTGGAAGGAGGTCCGCAAGTGCGCGCGCGTCTTGTAGAGGAGGCCCGGCGCGCGGTAGTAGCCCTGGGCGTCGAGGGCGTCGCGGAGCGCCGCGCAGACGAGCGCCGCGTTCTCCTTGCGCGAGTTGTAGCCCATGAGGCCGATGCGCCAGACCTTGCCCGCGAGCTGGCCCAGCCCGCCGGCGATCTCGATGTTGTAGTTCTCGCGGAGGAAGGTGACGACCTTGCCGCCGTCGACGCCCTCGGGGATCTTGACCGTCGTGAGCGTCGGGAGCCGGTGCTCCCAGGGCACGTGGCACTCGAGGCCGATCTTCTCGAGCTCGTCCCAGAAGAACTCGGCCGACGCGCGGTGCCGCGCCCACGACGCCTCGAGCCCCTCCTCCGCGAGGATCGTCAGCGCCTCGCGGAGCGCGTAGGCCATGGAGATGGGCGCCGTGTGGTGGTAGACGCGGGGCACGCCGAAGTCGTTGACGACGAGGTACTGCTTGATCATGTTCATGTCGAGGTACCAGTTCGCCGTGACCTCGCCCCGCGCCTGGCGCTCGTCCATCTTCCGCAGCGCGCGGTCCCCGAAGGTCAGCGGCGCGATGCCCGGCGGGCAGCTCAGCGCCTTCTGGCCGCCCGCGTAGCACGCGTCGACGCCCCACTCGTCGAGCTTCACGGGCAGCCCGCCGATGGACGTGACCGTGTCGGCCATGAGGAGGCAGTCGTGGTCGCGGCACATTTCGCCCAAATTCGCCATGGGCTGGCACGCGCCCGTCGACGTCTCCGCGTGGGCGACCCAGAGCGTGTCCGGCTTGTGCTCCGCCAACGCCGCCGCGACCTCGTCGTCGGAGAAGACCTCGCCCCAGGGCTTCTCCAGCTTGACGATGTTCGCGCCGTAGCGGCTCGCCATGTCGCAGTGGCGCAGGCCGAAGTAGCCGTTGACGAGCACGAGGTGCGTGTCGCCCGGCGACGTCAGGTTCGCGACGGCCGCCTCCCACGCCGCGGAGCCCGTGCCGCTGCACGGCACCGTGAACGCGTTCTTCGTCTGCCACGCGTAGCGAAGCAGCGTCTTGATTTCCTCGGCGGCCGCGAGGAACGCGCCGTCCATGTGGCCCACCTGCGGCAGCGACATGGCCGCGTGGACGCGCGGGTGCGCGTTGCCGGGGCCGGGGCCCATGAGGAGCCGCTTCGGCGGGTTGAACTGGGCGATGCTCGGCTTCTCCACGAGCAGCGACACGGGCGGCGTCATGGACGGCGGCGACGGCTTCGCCGTCGTGCTCAGGGCGCGCACGGCCTTCGGCGACGGCTTGGCCGTGGTGCTCAGGGCGCGCACGGCCTTCGCGACGCTCCGCGCCATCGTGCTTGCATTGTTGCGCGTCGCCGACGCGCTCAGGGGCCGCCGGCCGACGGCCTGCGCGAAGTGTAGTACCATGGTTCTGCTTGAAAGCTGTGCGGTGGCTCTGACGGGCGGGTGTGGATCGTGAACCGAGCAAGGCAACCCCGAATTGCCACAAGACGAAAATACGGACGTCCCCCCACACACGCCCCACACAGCAGCACAACCACCCAGGAAGGCCTCCAGGATGACCACAAGATCATCAGCGAACACTAGGACGCGCCCGCGCGGAGCGCGTCCTCGGCTCCCGGCGGGAAGAAGCTGACGGACAGGTGCCGCGTGCCGCCCGCGTCGTCGTCGTCGCCGTCGCCGCGGCGGAAGTCGAGGACCTCGACGACGGACGTGGAGAGGAGGCACCACGTCGTGTAGCCCGTCCCCAGGCGCCGGCGCGCCGGGTCCTGCGCGAGGTGCTGGATGCGGTAGACGTTCGCCGACGTCACGACGACGAGGCCCGGCCGGACGGCCCGGACGCGCGTCGCGCCCGTGAGCTCGGGCACGGGCGACAACACGACGACGTCCGAGTTGCCGAAGAGCTCGTGGCACCGCGCGAAGGAGTCGCCGCCCGACGTCGTCCGCGACGCGGCCATGAGCAGCTGGAGGAAGACGTCGTCGACGGCGGCCTCCGCGGGCCGCGCGCCGCCGCGCGAACCGTCCGGCGACCGCGGCGCGTCCGCGTCCGCGGCGAAGAGCAGCGGCAGGAAGCCGACGAGCGACGGCGGCAGGCGGAGCGCCTCCGCGCGCCGCGGCGCCGCGGCCGCGGCCTCGGCGATGCCGCGGAGCGCGTCGAGGAAGCGGTCGAAGTGGACCGACGACGCCGTCGGGTAGGACGCGCCGTCGAGGACGACGGCCGACTCGCGCCGGAGGTCCTTCAAAAACTGCGCGCGCGAGAAGTCGCGCGACGTGTTCAACAACTTCGCCGTCGGCTCGAGGGGGATGATCTGCACCGACGACCGGTGCCGCGCGAGCATGGCCATGTACTCGGCCTGGGTCCGCGCCGTCGCGACGTCTGCCGCGAGCTTCCGCAGCAGGCCCGACTCGTAGGACTCGTAGGCCGCCCAGGACGCCGCGCGGCGCTCCGGCGCCGCGGCCGCGTAGCTCGCGAGCACGTCGCGGACCGCGCGGCGCGGCACGCAGTAGGTCGCGACGTCGCAGGCGGCGACGACCGTCGCCGCGCGCGGCGCGTCGTTCATGAGACTGTCCTCGCCGAAGTAGGAGCCCGCCTCGAGCGCCGCGACCTCGGCCTCGCGGACGCAGACGCGGACCGCGCCCGACGCGATGAGGGACATGTGGTCCGCGAACTCGCCCGTGCGGCTGATGACCTCGCCCCGGCCGAAACTCGCCGGCAGGCAGCTCTCCGCGAGCGCGTCGCGCTCCGGCGCCGTGAGCGACGCGAAGAGCGGCACGCGCGCGATGAGCTCGCGGAGCGACAGCGCCGGCGCCCCGGCGCGCGGCGCCGGCGCCGCGGCCGCCGAGGCCGTCGACGCGAAGCGCAGGCGGCCGAGGAACGTCCGGCCGGACGCGGGCGACGCCGAGGGAGCGGGGGACGCCGGCAGGCTCAGCTCCGCGACTTTCGCCTGCGCGTCCGCGAGGGCCGCCGCGCCGGCCTCGAGCGCCGCGGCGTGGGACTCGCGCGCCGCCGCGAGCCGGGCCTCGTGGTCGAACTCGCGCGTCGCGAGCTCGAGCCGCGCGGCGACGAGCTCGGAGGTCACGCGCTCGAGGTCCGCGGCGGCCTCCGCGAGGTCCGCCTTCGCCGCCGCGGCGGCGGCCGCGGCCTCCCGGAGCTCCTCGGCCTCGCGCTCCGCGCGCCGCGCCGACGCCCGCGCCTGCTCCTTGTCGTACTCCGCCGTCGCGAGGCCCATGCGGCACTCGACGAGCTCGAGGGTCAGGCGCTCGACCTCGTCGCGCATCTCGCGCCGCGACGCGGCGAGCTCGTCCCGCAGGCGCCCGACCTCGTCGTCGGGCGCCTTGCGCGCCGGCGACAGCGTCCAGCCGGGCGTCGGGCTCTTGCACTCCTCGCGCATCGTGCCCGCCCACCACCAGAAGGGCAGCCCCCCCGAATTCGTGCGCTTCACCAACGGTTCACCTCGCCGCGATCGGTCGTCCGCGCGCGCGATGGGTCGCTCGATGTTCGACGGTACTCGTCCTCCGTCGGACGCGAGGGCTTGCGATCCTGCGTCGTGTTTCGTTTTTTTACCCCGGCGATGCATCTGCTACGCTTGCGTCGAAGGAAAGTGGCAAAATTTAGAGAAAGAGTCCATTGCCGTCACGTCGGGAGCACGGTCGCTGGCCTGGACCAATCGCAATCGCCACAGCCGCCGTCACGCGCAGTCGAGGCTGGGCATGGACCCCAGCCTTATGGAGATGGACCCCGAGCTGCTCGGGCCCAAGCCATCGTACTAGCGCAGCGTCTCGCGACTTTTCGTCGCGCGAACGCGTCGGGGGCGCGCGCGCGGCCGCGAGCGGCGTCGTCGCCCGGGGGCGGGAGGGTTCGCCGCTGGCCTCCTGCGCGGCCACGACCGCCAAAAGCGACACCTCCCTCGTTTTCCCGTCGTCCGATACATGCGCCACGGCGTGGTGCCCAACCTCGGGGGTGCCGCACTCGAATTCGTCGACGCTCGCAGGCCGAACGGTGTCGTCGAAGGACTACGTCGACTCGTCGGCCGCCGCCCAGGGATCTGGTTCATCCCGTTCCCGGGCGACGACATCGCGTCGGTGGACGGCTTCCAGCAGTTCCCGTCGCTATCTAGATTCATGGGCTGGCCCAGCGACGCCGTGGCGCAGGCCTACTTCGACGTCGACGCCAAGGCCGTCGACGCGAAGCGGTTCCCGGCGGTGCTCAAGAAGTACGGCATCGACGTCGGCCAGGCCTACCCCCACGGCAAGTGCCCCGGGACGGGCAAGAAGTGCATGTTCTACCGGCTGCCGTGCCGGAGCGGCGACGAGGGCTACGCGACCCCGGCGGACCAGATGGCGCACGCGTTCTCGGACGTGTTCCCGCCGGACGTGCTGCAGTACGTGCGCACGGGCGCGGTCTTGCGGGTCTCGGGCGACGCGGCGATGCAGCCGGCCGTCGTGCC
>NW_008705593.1:276317-279423 GCF_000186865.1 Aureococcus anophagefferens
CACCACCACATCAACTGCATCCAGCGGCGCTGCTGCCACATCCGCGAGCTCATCCAGCAGGAGAAGAGCATCCGGCTCCAGTGGCACATCCGCACGAGCGCCGACGGCCGCAAGGCCCGCGAGGACCACCGCCTCGCGACCGCGCGCGGCCCCCGCAAGTCCTAGGGCGGGGCCGCCTTCTATGGGGCCGCCGTAAACCCCAGTTTAGCTGTTACTTCGTCGGCGTTCTCGCACACGACCCCCTAGCGCATAGCGCGTCGCAGGCCCCGGGCGCGTAGTACCGGGCGCGTGCGGGACGCCTTGCGGTCGTCGACGACGGCGTAGAGCTTCGCGCAGGAGCTCTATGATGTCGACCGCCCGGCGGAACGCAGCGACGGTGATCGGTCGACGCGAAGCGCTGCGCCAGAGCACCGCAACCCTTCGATATAGGCAATGTCGAGATTTCCAGGCGGCAGAACAGCTCCAAAAGCGCTTCGCCGCGGACCAGAACCCGTCCAAGAGGTCCGCCGATACGTTCCGCGAGTACGGCAAGCTTTGGTACGGCGAGCGCAGCGTCTACAGCCCGAACACAAGCGCTCGGGCGCTTGTCGGGAACGCGCCCGAGCGCCTGAAATCGGGTGTCCGGAATCGCACGCTCGACACCCGGAGTAAGCGTTGACGCGTTCAATACCATGCAAGGAACGTAATCGAAGAGGAGGTGTCGTTCTTTAGCGCAAAATCACGATTTCCAGCGGCCGCAGCCTTGCCCGCGCGCGAAGACGCCGACCGTTGCTCGACTTCCAGCCGTCGTCGCAGCGAAAAAATGGGCAGGCGCCGCAAGACAAGGGCCGTGCCCGAGCGCGTGGGTTCCCCGCGGCCTGGGGAAGAAAATTGACAGCGGCGCGACGCCGAGAAGACGCTACGGTTAGCCATCGGTCCGTCTGGCTGATCTTTTGTCCGCCAGCGACCGTGGGAATTTCACAAGGTCCTTCACAACGAACCCCCCTGGATAAGC
Organism: Aureococcus anophagefferens; assembly: GCF_000186865.1. Taxonomy (NCBI): domain Eukaryota; class Pelagophyceae; order Pelagomonadales; family Pelagomonadaceae; genus Aureococcus; species Aureococcus anophagefferens. Next base: position 277,312 of record NW_008705593.1, read on the forward strand.
GCCTCTTCACAAGGTCTCTCGAGCATCTGTGTCGCTGTCAACGAGTCCTTCCACGCCCCCATCGCGTCAAGCACCAACGCCGCCTTCCGTCTCCGGCCTCGCCACCGCCTCAACGCGCCGCCCGGGACGTCCTCGCCACGCCGACGCCGCCTCGAACCACAAGGCCTAGATTCGCACGACGACATCTGACACAAACATGGCCGACTTCGACGCCGCGCCCCCCCTGGACACGTCCCGGCCCCCGGGCGTCCGGGCCTTCCGCGCGCCCCACGCCCCGGCCTCGTCCTTCGAGGTCTCGCGCGAGGCGCTCGCGGCCAAGGCGTTTTCCGCCGACTCCGTCTTCGGCGCCGCCGGCGCGAACCCCCGGGACGAGGCGCCCGCGTGCCGCGTCGGCGACGCGGCCGAGCGCCGCCTCGCGGCGCGCCTCGCCAAGGACTCGGGGCCCCCGGTCCGCCCGCCCGTGCCCGCGCCGCTCGGCGGCCGCCCTTCCGACTCGCTCGGCGGCCGCCCGGTCTCCCGCGCGGACGCCCTGGACACCGTCCACAACCTCGACGACATGCTCATGGCCGCCCTCGCCGCGTCGCGGCCCTGGTCCACCTTCGTCGACGCCCTCGAAGAGCGCGCGCCCGCGTCCGCGGAACCGCGCGTTTTCGAACGGGCGGAACCGCGACCGCGACCTTTTTTTTCCCGCAGGTGCGTGGACCTGGCCATCGGCGTCGCGGCGTCGCTCGAGCTCCGCATGGACCTGATGGACGTCGTCCTCGAGCTCAGCCGGACGTGGCTCGCCGGCGACCGCCTCGGCGAGCGGTTCTACACGTCGCTGGCGCGGTCCGTCCCCAAGCTCCGCGACCTCTCCCTGGCGGAGCGCACGGAGTGCGACGCGACGGTCATGTCCGTGGGCGAGGTCTCCGGCCCGAGCGCCTACGCGCGCGTCGCCGACGACGTCGTCCGCCAGGCGCTCAAGCGGCAGACGCACCGGCGCCTCGGCGCGCTCGCCGGCGGCGCCGGCGGCGCCCTCGTGGGCGCCGCGCGCGTCGCCGCGGCGGCGCGGGCCGTCCAGGACACGCTCGTCCTCGAGCCCGCGTGGGCGCGGTTCGTCGACGCCGAGGACGCGTTCCGCGCGTTCGCGGGCCGGTGCGACGACGTCGTCCTCGAGGCCCTCGCCGGCGCCGCGCCGCGCGACGTGCGCGTCGCCGCGGCCAAGGCGGCGCGCAAGCGCGTCGTCGCGCCGCGCGGGGCCATCCTCGACGCGGCGCGCGGCGCGCACGCCGCGAGCGTGTCGTGGCTCAAGTCGCACGAGCGCGAGGCCGCGGCGGCCTACTCGGAGGACGAGGACGAGGACGTCGGCTTCGCGACGCCCCGCGCGTCCGCGCCCGGCAGCCCGGTCCTGACGCCGCTCCTCGCGTCCCCCGGCGCGTACCTCGCGGAGGCCCTGGGCGCGCTGCGGACGCCCGGCCGCGAGGCCGCGTCGCCGCTCGGCCTCGTCTACGAGGCCCGCTGCCCCTCCAAGGACTGGAGCCCGCCGTCCCTGGCCGTCTTCCTGTCCCTCGGCACGTCGAGCCGCCGCATGGTCGTCGGCGACCGGGACGTCGCGCTCGCGTCGCCCGACGCGCCGCGCGGCCGCGCGGCGCCCGACTCGCTCGGCGCGGGCTCGTTCGGCGCGGGCTCGTTCGCGGACTTCCTCCTCGACGACGGCTCCCTCATGCCCTGCGACGACATCTCCCTCGCGCCGCGCGTCTTCCTCGACACCGTCGCCGTCACGCAGTCGACGCAGGACGAGACGCAGGAGGAGGCGGACGACGACGACGACGACGACGACGCGCGGGTCCACACGCCCGTCGCGCCTCCCTCGGACGCGCGCCGCGCGGCGCCGCCGCCGAAGCGCGTCGCGCGGGTCCCGGCGCGGCGCGTCGCGGACGGCCCGCGCGGCCGCGGCCGCGGCCGGTCCGTCGCCGCGGCGCCCCGGCTCCCGGCCATCGCCGGCGCGCCCAAGAAGTCGCGGGCGGCCCCGCGCCCGGCGCCCGCCGCCGCCGCCGCCGCCGCGCCCAAGAAGTCGCGGTCGCGGTCGCGGTCCGGCGCGCGCCGCAGCCGGCCGGCCGCCGCGCCGCGCGT